>NW_028163364.1:15000-23192 GCF_964263955.1 Coregonus lavaretus
GTGGAATATTTGTAAGGGATGTTGGTGCCAATTTCTCCTCTTTCTACCCCTTCGACTAGGGTGGTAGTTGCAAATTTGCCTCAGTTTATTACGGATGATCAAATCGGGAAGGAGTTGAGTCGTTTTGGTAAGTTTGCTAGTGGTTTTCGTGAACTGTCGGCAGGTTTTCAGGCAGATACTGTCAAGTGTGTTGTTTCGTTCCGGAGGCAAGTGTTCATGTTTCTGAATAACAATGAGCAACAGTTAAATGTGCATTTTAAAGTGAGGCATGGGGAGGGGCTCTACGCAGGGTTTGCCAGCACAGATAGTCTGCGGTGTTTTGAGTGTGGGGATTTGGGGCATAAGAGCTTTGCTTGCCCACATAAAGGCAGCAGACAAGGTGAGGGTTCAAGCACCAGTGGGGGAAATAGAGGTCAACGTGCAGGAGGCCATGAGACACAGGCAGAAGAGGCTGGGCCTAGTCATGCTATAGATGGTGGTGTAGATGAGGCTGGGGCCATGAGACACATACGTAGGGACCTGGGCAGTTTTTTTCCAGGTTAAAGCAAAGGGAGCACGTGTAAGAGCTAGGTTCTCCATGCTCAAGGAGATGGATAGATCCTTCTTCTTTGGTTTGTAAAGACAGAGCGGTGAAGCCAAGGGTATGCATTGTCTACGTCTTTCGGATGGGCGGGTGACCTCTGTGGTGGGGGAGATGTGGGAGCGGACTGTGGAGTTTTATACGGAGTTGTATAGGGCAGAACTGTGTGATCCTATGTGTGCTCAGGTTTTGTTTGCAGAACTCCCTAAGCTCTCTCTGGTACAGAGGGATGAAATGGACATTCCCCTGTTGTCCCATGAACTGGCAGAGGCCGTAACCCAGATGTCCCCCAGGTCAATGGACTCCCAGTGGAGTTTTATAAAACATTCTGGGGAATAATTGGACTGGACTTCTTTTGTGTATTGCGTGAGTGCGTCGGGGTAGGAGTGTTGCCTATGAGCTGCCGGCAGGCGGCTCTGACTCTCCTGCCCAAAAAAGTGGACTTGTGTGATCTTAAGAACTGGAGGCCTGTGGCATTGCTCTGTGCGGACTACAAGACATTTGCCAAGGTCCTCGCTAACAGACTGAAGTCCCATCTGGACTCTATAGTACACAAGGACCAGACATATTGTGTACCGGGACACTCAATCACGGACAACTTGTTCTTAATCAGGGACATGTTGGACTTGTCGAAAAGTTCTAATGTGAACATTGGTCTGATCTCTTTAGATCAAGAGAAAGCTTTTGATAGAGTGGACCATGAGTATCTGTTTAATGTGATGTCTGTGTTTGGGTTTGGGAAAAGGTTTTTGGCCTATGCGAAGATGTTGTATGCTGGGGTGTCATGTATGGTCAAGGTGGGAGGGGGGCTCAGTAGGCCAGTCTGGGTGAGGCGGGGCATTAGACAAGGATGCCCTCTATCAGGGCAGTTATATACACTAGCCATTGAGCCTTTTTTGGGCCTGCTACCAGGAGACTGCAGGGAGTGTGCTGGACAGGCATGGGTGTGTTGACAGGCATAGACTGCTGTACCATACTGATGTCAGATGGAGGGAACCAGCATGCACGCTGCTGAGGAGAGCTGGCGGATTGGGTTGGACCTGCAGCTATTCCTCATGAGGCTGGAGGGCCTGAGTACAGCAGGTCTCTCTGATTTTTACTCTGCTGTGCTGAGGGCCTGGCAGCTACTAAGGCCCACACAAGAAGGGGGTGTGGAGCCTGGGTTGTGGGTGTGGGAGGAGCCTATCTTCCACAACCCAGCCATCCTTTTGAGATCGGTTCAGTCGGCCACCCTGAAGAGGCGACTGATGGCAGCGGGATTACTAAGGCTGGGTGACCTGTGACTGCTGGGAGAGGAGGGGTGGAAAACCCCAGAAGTCCTAGCACAACAAACAGGCCTAACGTCTCTTAGGCTGCTGGAGAGATTCCTGGGGGAGGTCCAGGAGGCACTGTCTGAGCCGGTAAAGGGGGTGTTTGAGCGGCCAAAGGGGGAGGGGCCACCAATGTTTCTGCCACTGCACGTGACGGCAGAGACTGGGGACTGGCAAGGGGGTCTGGAGGACTTGTTAGATGTTAACACTCTAGGTGTGACCAGGTGAGACCAGGTGCTGCCGATTCTTCTAATGTTTTTGCCAATTCATTAATGTAGATGTTAAATAGTGTTGGACTTATTGGGCAGCCCTGTTTCACTCCACGTCCCTGAGAGAATAAGTCTGTTTGCTTGTTGCCAATTTTAACCACACATTTGTTTTTAGTGTACATTGATTTAATAACATAATATGTTTACCCTCCAATACCTTCTTGCCAAATTGAATCAAATGCTTTCTTGAAGTCTACAAAACACAAGTAGATTTTGCCTTTGTTTTGTCAATTAGATTGTGGTGGGTGTAAATGTGGTCTCTTATACGATCATAAAAAAAATAAAAATCAGATCTGGCTTCTGCTTAGGACGTTGTGTTCATCAAGGAAATGATGTAGTCTGCTGTTTATGATACTGCAGAGAATTTTCCCCAAGTTGCTGTTAACACAAATTCTTCTGTAATTATTTGAGTCAAATTTGTCTCCATTTTTATAGATTGGTGTAATCAATCCTTTGTTCCAAATATCGGGGAAAATACCTGCAGTTAGGACAATGTTGAAGAGTTTGAGTATAGCCAATTTGAATGTGTGCTCTGTATACTTGATCATTTAATTTAAAATACCATCAGCACCACAGGCCTTTTTGGGTTGGAGAGTGCAAAGTTTTTCCAATAATTCTTGTTCTGTAATTGGGGTATCCACAGGATTCTGATAGTCTTTGACTGCTGATTCAAGGATTTGTAATTGTTCTTGTATATCTTGTTGTTCTGGGCTCTTTGTTATATTGCTGTAGAGGTTTGCAAAGTGATTTCTCCACATATACCCATTTTGGATAGCCAATTCCTCATGATGAGGTTTGTTTAATTTATTCCAATTCTCCCAGAAGTGGTTTGATTCTATGGATTCCTCAATCACATCCAGCTGATTTCTAATGTGCTGTTCTTTTTTTGTTCTTAGGGTGTGTTTGTATTGCTTCAGTGTTTCCCCATATTGAAGACGTATATTTTTGTTGTCTGGGTCTCTGTGTTTATGATTAGATATATTTCTCAATTACTTTCTTAGATTTTTGTAATCATTATCAAACCATTTTTCATGATCTATTATTTTGGTTTTGCTCTTATGTTTCTTTAGATTAGCCAAGGAGGCTAATTTGTCAAATATAAAGTTTATGTTCCAAACTGCCAAATGTACACCTTCATTGCTGTAGGAGAATGTTAAGGCAAAAAAGTTGTCCAGGAGAGATTGTATTTTTTGGCTACTAATTGCATTTTGGTAGATTTCTGTGCTGTTTGCACTCCATCTATAGGCCTGTTAAGTACCATGTAATTTATTTGGTGGTCTGAGAGAGGTGTTAGTGGGCTGACTGTGATGGCTCTGAGAGACTGTGTTGAGGTCGGTGATGAAGTAGTCTACAGTACTGCTGCCAAGGGATGAGCTGTAGATGTACCTACCAAAAGAGTCCCCTCTTAGCCTACCATTGACTATGTACAGACCCAGTGTTCGACGGAGCTTCAGGAGCTGTACTCCATTTTTGTTTTTCACTTTACCATAGTTGTTTCTTGGGGGGGGGGGGTATGTGGGAAGGGAAAGGCTGTTGCATCCTGGTAGGTGTTTGTCCACATGACTGTTAATAGTGTCTAGTTCTTCTGCTGTTCTAGCATTCAGGTCTCCACAGACCAGCACGTTGCCTTGGGCCTGAAAGTGACTAATCTCCCCCTCTAGAATGGAGAAACTCTCTTCATTGAAGTAGGGTGACTCTGAGGGGGGAATGTATGTGGCACAGAGGATGACGTTGTTGATTTCAAACCAGATAAATAATTCTCCTGTTTTGATCAATTCTATTGAATTAGTTAGTTCAGATTTATACCATATTAGCATTCCCCCTGAGTCTCTGCCCTGTGTGATTCCTTTTAATTTGGTGGATGGTACGATTATCTCCCTATAACCTAGTGGACAGCCAGTGGCAACATCACCTCTGCACCATGTTTCCTGTAGTACTACAATATCAACATCATCAATTTATTTAAGGATGTCTGGGTTTCTGCTCTTTAGCCCAAAAGCAGAGGACTTAAATCCTTGTAAATTCCAACATGCAACTTAAAAAGATTTCATAACTGTTTTTTCTTTACCTTCAAAATGAGATAAACACTCACAATCCAACAATAACTATTAAAATAGGATTTTGCAATTAACGTAAACTCTTATAATGCAAATGTGATTTGTTTATCATTTAAGATAGTATTTGTGTCATGCCACTTGGGTGGATGTAGTGTGAGGATGGTGGAGTTCTTGTGCTCATCTTACCATGACCCTCGGCCTATCACATGTGAGCATAGTAGATTCAGCATTTGTTTGATATCACTCATTTCGTTGTTGGGGGCGGTCTGTGCTGAATGTGGTGGGCATTGAGGTTGGTGGTGCTGTGGCCGTGGCTGTGGGGTCCAGGGTGCTGGTCCGGGGTGTTGTCTCGGTGATCTCTGGGGGGTGGAGATTGCTCCGCTGTTCCTGGGTGGAGAGGTCGGGCTGCAGTTTAAAGCGACGTCCTTGAGAATCTTGGCAAGGATGGGGACTGTCTCCCTGTACAGGTGAACATGGTCATAGAGACAGTCCAGATCGAGGGTGGGATGGTGGGCCAGGTGTACATTGGGTCGCAGGGCACAGTCCCGGGAGAGGCTGGCGTTTATTCTTTGGATTGTGGCAGGGTGGAAGTCCTTCCTCTGTAGAAGGGTTGACAACACGATCCTTGAGTTGGGGAAGATTGCGGAGGCCTTCTCAATCAGTCCCCATAGTGAAGTCGACACCCTCTCCTGCTGAGCACGCAGGTCATTGCTTCCGGTGTGTATGATTATGTGGCTTGGCGACCTGAGCTGGGCCTTATCAAGCAGCTCCATGGCATTCTGCATTGTTGGGCACCACACCTTTCTCGTTTTGTGTCTAGGGAAAAGATTCAATTTGAGTCCATCAACAGGACAATGTCAGCCAGTGTTTCTTCTGGACTGGAGGGGGTAGAGTTGGGGCTGGTGGGTGTTGGAGCTGGGTGTGGCTGGTCTGTGCCGGTGCCGCTGTCAGTGGGAGGCTGTTCTGTGGGCTGGGGGGAGGCGTGCAGCAGGCAGGACTGGGGAGGCCTGGCTGGTTGAGGTGGGCTCCTCTGCTGTGTGAGGGCAGGTCATAGAGTGGTGATCTAGCTGCTCCTGCAGCCTGTCCTCTGTTCTCTTTTTCTCCTGCAGTTCCTCTCTTAGTGTGGTCAGCTCGTTATTACTGCTCTGCCTGTCTTTTTGGAGCTCTCTCACCTCCTTTGTTAGATCAGCCAGCTCTCTCTTGAGTCCGTCTCTCTCTTAATGAACTTCTTTCAGCTGTGTTGCAAGGCTGCTGTCCTGCTCTGTCTGCACCTTGGTTAGGAGCTCCTCTAAGGTGTGGATGTCTGGTTGCTGTTTGCTCACACTCTCCCTGAGCAGGACCACCTCTCCCTCCAGTTTGGTGAACTGATCCCTCATGGCAGCCATGGTGGTGAGGAGGGCCTGAGCCTGCTCTGCACTGAGGGGGTCGCTCTCCTCCTGGGGCGTGTCCTCCACTATGGTGGGAAGAGAGGTGCTGGATGTGCCTTTTTGGGTGGGGAAAGTGGGGGTGAGGGTGGTGCTGGTGGAGTTTGTCTGGTGGGAGGGCATGTCACTGGTGGTGTCCTTCTCTCTCTCTGCTCTCTCCTTAATGGTCTGAAAGTCTGTTTCAAACAGCCTAAGGTTGCCTTGCACCATGACAGTCCCAGTCTTGTAGAGGTTGATTGTTATCATGGTGCTGTCAGGGTCGTCTGTCTCTTTGACTTACAGCTTCCACCCATTACAGATTCCCTCTTTCTTTACGGATGGGTAGTGAGAGCAGACTGCTGAGCGCCATGCATTTGGCTGGTCAGTGAGAAAGATGAGATTACTCACATCACCGTTTTTGTAGAGGTCTGTGAAAAGGGTTTCTGGCCTCCCCTTTAGTAGATTCTGTTTAAAAGCTTTCCTTGTTGTGTCATTTTTGGCCTCTGGGGGGTAGAGAATGGACTCAGCGCTGAGGGGGAGTGGGGACATGGTGCCTGTGGGCCTCTGGAGGGTAGATAATGGACTCAGCGCTGAGGGGGAGTGGGGACATGGTACCTGTGGGCTCTGGAGGGTAGAGAATGGACTCAGTGCTGAGGGGGAGTGGGGACATGGTGCCTGTGGGCCTCTGGAGGGTAGAGAATGGACTCAGCGCTGAGGGGGAGTGGGGACATGGTGCCTGTGGGCCTCTGGAGGGTAGAGAATGGACTCAGCTCTGAGGGGGAGTGGGGACATGGTGCCTGTGGGCCTCTGGAGGGTAGAGAATGGACTCAGCGCTGAGGGGGAGTGGGGACATGGTACCTGTGGGCTCTGGAGGGTAGAGAATGGACTCAGCGCTGAGGGGGAGTGGGGACATGGTGCCTGTGGGCCTCTGGAGGGTAGAGAATGGACTCAGCGCTGAGGGGGAGTGGGGACATGGTGCCTGTGGGCCTCTGGAGGGTAGAGAATGGACTCAGCGCTGAGGGGGAGTGGGGACATGGTGCCTGTGGGCCTCTGGAGGGTAGAGAATGGACTCAGCGCTGAGGGGGAGTGGGGACATGGTGCCTGTGGGCCTCTGGAGGGTAGAGAATGGACTCAGCGCTGAGGGGGAGTGGGGACATGGTGCCTGTGGGCCTCTGGAGGGTAGATAATGGACTCAGCGCTGAGGGGGAGTGGGGACATGGTACCTGTGGGCTCTGGAGGGTAGAGAATGGACTCAGTGCTGAGGGGGAGTGGGGACATGGTGCCTGTGGGCCTCTGGAGAGTAGAGAATGGACTCAGCGCTGAGGGGGAGTGGGAACATGGTGCCTGTGGCCTCTGGAGGGTAGAGAATGGACTCAGCGCTGAGGGGGAGTGGGGACATGGTGCCTATGGGCTCTGCTACTACTGCTGCTGCTGCTCTGTTCTGCTGCACCGCTGCCATGGCAACCAGTTGTGTTTGTCTGTTGCTGTTGCTAGCTAGCTCCTGTTTAGCTCAAAAACCAGCAAAAGGAGTGAAAGATCTTCACACACAAAAACAGAAGATATGTTTAAAGTTGGAGTCCGTGCTTCTTTTTGATTTACTCACTCAGTTTGGTCGTTTGATGTAGTTGTATTAATTCCCCTTGCTAGGTTTGTCCTAGCTCCATTTTCTGGCTGGCTTGTTAGCCTGCTGGCTAGGTTTTTGTTGTGTAGCTAGCTAGTGAGAGTCAAAACTTCTTAATTTGAGGGGGAAAGTTACTTATTCTTCTATTCTGATTGAATTGAGTTGTTGTTCATCACTTCTTGTCTTGAATTATTCTTTTTTTGAGTCGAGTGTTTATCTCATTCTAAAAACAAAAAACACAGAAATAAATCAGGACCTCATGTTGAGCATGACCTCTCTCTCAATTCAATTTCAATTTCAATTTCAATTTCAATTTCAATTTCAATTTAAGGGCTTTATTGGCATGGGAAACGTGTGTTAACATTGCCAAAGCAAGTGAAGTAGATAGTAAACAAAAGTGAAATAAACAATAAATATTAACAGTAAACATTACACTCAGAAGTTCAAAAAGAATAAAGACATTTCAAATGTCATATTATGTCTATATACAGTGTTGTAACAATGTGCAAATAGTTAAAGTACAAATGGGAAAATAAATAAACATAAATATGGGTTGTATTTACAATGGTGTTTGTTCTTCACTGGTTGCCCTTTTCTTGTGGCAACAGGTCACAAATCTTGCAGCTGTGATGGCACACTGTGGTATTTCATCCAGTAGATATGGGAGTTTATCAAAATTGGGTTTGTTTTCAAATTCTTTGTGGATCGCTGTAATCTGAGGGAAATATGTGTCTCTAATATGGTCATACATTTGGCAGGAGGTTAGGAAGTGCAGCTCAGTTTCCACCTCATTTTGTGGGCAGTGTGCACATAGCCTGTCTTCTCTCTCTCTCTCTCTGTCACTGTCTCTCTGTCACTGTCTCTCTTTCACTGTATCTCTCTGTATCTCTCTGTATCTCTCTCTCTCTCTCTCTCTCTCTCTCTCTCTCTCTCTCTCTCTCTCTCTCTCTCT
>NW_028163363.1:0-24434 GCF_964263955.1 Coregonus lavaretus
AGGAGCACTCCCTTTAAGAGTGTGCTCCTAATCTCAGCTCGTTACCTGTATAAAAGACACCTGGGAGCCAGAAATCTTTCTGATTGAGAGGGGGTCAAATACTTATTTCCCTCATTAAAATGCAAATCAATTTATAACATTTTTGACAAGCGTTTTTCTGGATTTTTTTGTTGTTATTCTGTCTCTCACTGTTAAAATAAACCTACCATTAAAATTATAGACTGATCATTTCTTTGTCAGTGGGCAAACGTACAAAATCAGCAGGGGATCAAATACTTTTTTCCCTCACTGTATATACAGTTGCGGCAAGAAATATGGGCGCCTTTGCACTTTTCTTAAATAATTCTCTATTTCTTCTAAATTAGGTTTAAATTGATATTAGATTTTCAACATTGCAGAACCAATGTTTTTTTTTTTTTTTTTAGGTTGTGGGTCTTCCAGCAGCACATCAAAAAGCACCCAGGAATGGTTCAAGAAGCAATGCCGGACTGTTCTGGAGTGACCAGCGAAGAGTCCAGATCTGAATCACATCCAAAACCAATGGAGATATCTGAAAACAGCAGTTGGTGGAGGGCACCCCTCAAAAATTGAAGAATTAGAGCAGTTTGCTGCTGAAAAGTCGCCGTTTGTCAGCAGTTATCTTGGCCAAAGGCTGTGCAACCAGGTCCTACCTCCGGGGTGCCAATAATTTTGTCCATGCCATTTGTCTTTATTTTCTAAATTAAAATGGTAAACTTAAGCTACACATTTTTTATTGCTTCTGCAATGTAGAAAATCCAATAACAAGGTGTGGTGACCAAGAGTTGAATTTAAATTTCAACACATTTTTGAAGAAATAGCGAATCATTTAAGTGCAAGGGTGCCAATGTATTTGGCAGCAACTGTATCTTGTAATAACTGCATTTTTTCTGGCCTGCAAATACATTTTGATGAACAAATCAGTCCAAACCCAAAAAAACTTGCGCCCTCCACCCTAAGCCATTATCATGGGCTGCTAATGCAAGTCTTTAGGTCTCAGACAAATTTACTCATCATCATAGCAGTAGAAAGCAGAGTATGATGGTAGAGGAATAATGGCAGACACGCAAGTGGGAAGAAGTTGCCCCTAGACACTGATTTCAGTTTAGCATTTTCCACCTAATAATACGGTTTAGAACTGCCACCATGGTTCACTGATACTAGATCTGTGCATACCTGCAGCTCGAGCCAAGATGGTGGCTGGGTCCTGGTGCAGTTCACAAAGGTCCTCCTCAACCTCTCCTCGCAGTATGGAGCGTAGCCCGGCGGACCACTGATCATGAACGTACGCAAATACTGAAGGAGAGAGAGGAAGTGTGTGTGTGTGTGGGGGGGTGTTAACACCAATGAGACATTCTGGGGCACATTCAGTGGATCCACTTCGAATTCAACAGGACTAGGCCCAGACAAATGAGGGGTGTCTGTGTGTGTGTTCGCATACATGTATGCACTCATGTGTGTATATGCTGTGTGTGTGTTATCAAAAATACGAGGGTCTTACTTTGACAAACTTCTCAGAGGGAGCGAAGCAGCCAGCGCAGAGGGAGAGCAGGATCCAGCCACGTGCATGGCTACTCTTATATGGGTTCTGGGTCAGCTGCTTGCAGATCTGACAGTAGATCTCATCCCTGGTAATGGACACAACAGCCAGCCAATCACAGCCACCGTCAGATCACGAGCAGCGAAAACAAGCCAATCTCAAGTCAGAACCAGGAAAAAAATGTATGATGGTTAGATGTCCCCATATTCAAACTAGCATACCACTTAGAATACATGTTCAAATTATTTTTTGTGACAGGTGAAAACAATTACATTTACGTAATTTAGCAGATGCTCTTATCCAGAGCGACTTACAATTAGTGCATTCATCTTAAAATACTGTAGCTAGGTGAGACAATAACATATGACAAATGTAGTAGTCTGAGATACTAGCAAAAAACTCAGTGGGAGTTATTTAAGATACTGTACTCTTCAAAGAGGTAGGGTTTCAGACATTTTCGGAAGATGGGCAGGGACTCCGCTGTCCTGACGCTGTCCTGACTATTGGGGTAGCTGCCTTCCTGTAGGGGTGGGAGGGCCAAGATACCAGAGGTGGCAGAACGGAGTGCTCGGGCTGGGGTGTAGGGTTTGAGCATAGCCTGAAGGTAGGGAGGGGCAGTTCCCTTGTTGCTCCGTAGGCAAGCACCAGGGTCTTGAAGATGATGTGAGCTTCGACTCAAAGCCAGTGGAGTGTGCGGAGGAGCCGGGTGACACGGGAGAACTTTGGAAGGTTGAACAACAGGTGGGCTGCAGCGTTCTGGATAAATTGCAGCGGTTTGATGGCACAAGCGGGGAGCCAACAGAGAGTTGTAGTAGTCTAGACAGGAGATGACAAGTGCATGGATTAGGACCTGCGCCGCTTCCTGTGTGAGGAAAGGTCGTACTCTACGGATGTTGTAGAGCATGAACCTGCAGGAGCGAGTAAAAAATCTAATCACATTTTATTGGCCACATGCGCCGAATACAACAGGTGCAGACATTACAGTGAAATGCTTACTTACAGCCCTTAACCAACAGAT
The DNA here is from genome assembly GCF_964263955.1 of Coregonus lavaretus. Lineage (NCBI taxonomy): Eukaryota > Metazoa > Chordata > Actinopteri > Salmoniformes > Salmonidae > Coregonus > Coregonus lavaretus. The sequence continues at coordinate 2,577 of NW_028163363.1, forward strand.
GAAATTAATTTTTTATAAAAAAGTAAAATAAAACAACAAAAAAGTGTTGAGAAAAAAAGAGCAGAAGTAAAATATAATAACAGTAGGGAGGCTATATATACAGGGGGGTACTGGTGCAGAGTCAATGTGCGGGGGCACCGGCTAGTTGAGGTAGTTGAAGTAATATGTACATGTGGGTAGAGTTAAAGTCACTATGCATAAATAATTAACAGAGTAGCAGCAGCGTAAAAAGATGGGGTGGGGGGGCAGTGCAAATAGTCCGGGTAGCCATGATTAGCTGTTCAGGAGTCTTATGGCTTGGGGGTAGAAGCTGTTGAGAAGTCTTTTGGACCTAGACTTGGCACTCCGGTACCGCTTGCCATGCGGTAGCAGAGAGAACAGTCTATGACTAGGGTGGCTGGAGTCTTTGACAATTTTGAGGGCCTTCCTCTGACACCGCCTGGTATAGAGGTCCTGGATGGCAGGAAGCTTGGCCCCAGTGATGTACTGGGCCGTACGCACTACCCTCTGTAGTGCCTTGCGGTCGGAGGCCGAACAGTTGCCATACCAGGCGGTGATGCAACCAGTCAGGATGCTCTTGATGGTGCAGCTGTATAATTTTTGGAGGATCTGAGGACCCATGCCAAATCTTTTCAGTCTCCTGAGGGGGAATAGGCTTTGTCGTGCCCTCTTCACGACTGTCTTGGTGTGTTTGGACCATGATAGTTCGTTGGTGATGTGGACACCAAGGAACTTGAAGCTCTCAACCTGTTCCACTACAGCCCTGTTGATGAGAATGGGGGCGTGCTCAGTCCTCTTTTTTTTCAAGTAGTCCACAATCATCTCCTTTGTCTTGGTCACGTTGAGGGAGAGGTTGTTGTCCTGGCACCACACGGCCAGGTCTCTGACCTCCTCCCTATAGGCTGTCTCATCGTTGTCAGTGATCAGGCCTACCACTGTTGTGTCGTCGGCAAACTTAATGATGGTGTTGGAGTCGTGCCTGGCCATGCAGTCATGGGTGAACAGGGAGTACAGGAGGGGACTAAGCACGCACCCCTGAGGGGCCCCCGTGTTGAGGATCAGTGTGGCAGATGTGTTGATACCTACCCTTACACACCTGGGGGCAGCCTGTCAGGAAGTCCAGGATCCAGTTGCAGAGGGAGGTGTTTAGTCCCAGGATCCTTAGCTTAGTGATGAGCTTTGAGGGCACTATGGTGTTGAATGCTGAGCTGTAGTCAATTAATAGCATTCTCACGTAGGTGTTCCTCTTGTCCAGGTGGGAAAGGGCAGTGTGGAGTGCAATAGAGATTGCATCATCTGTGGATATGTTGGGGCGGTATGCAAATTGGAGTGGGTCTAGGGTTTCTGGGAAAACGGTGTTGATGTGAGCCATGACCAGCTATTCAAAGCACTTCATGGCTACAGACGTCAGTGCTACGGGTATCTGCTTTGATGTTTGCAGAGAATGACATGGTGTTGTCCAGGGTCACGGCAAGAGGCACTGTGGAGTTGTCAACTGTGATGGAGAGGTCTCGGAGCGGACAGGCCTTCCCCGGGAGGAAGAGCAGCTCCGTTTTGTTGAGGTTGCGCTTAAGGTGGTGGGCCAACATCCAAGCAATATGGTGGAAGCTTAGATCATCAATGAAGGAGGGGAGGCATGGAGAGAACAGATTAAGAAAGTCAAGAAAAATACTTCAGAGTAATTGGTAGAATAAGTCAAAGGGTCGTAGGTCACCTGAGGGCGGGCCTTAGGATGCCGTTGCCGATGATGAAGTGCAGCTTCTCCAGGTTGGAGGTGGGCCGGTCCTCCAGCATGCTGTTTCCCCGTAGGCTGTAATCGCCGTCCGTCAAATGCCGGGTCACCTATAGGGGAGAAGAGGAGGCGGGGCCAACAGGGAACAGACATGTCATTAGTGATTACTTCCATTCAGTCAGTTGGATATTGGTATTGGTAAATGCTGAGTTGGCAACGGGGGGTTCCCACAGATGCTGAACAATCCCATAACCAATCAGAGTACCCATATAATCTGTCAAATATTAACATGGGCATATCCATAAGCAGTAACAAGAATGTTGGTCCAACCCACTATTTTGGGGATTGTGTGGCTCAGTTGGTAAGAGCATGGTGCTGCTAACTGGCATATACAGTTGAAGTCGGAAGTTTACATACACCTTAGCCAAATACATTTAAACTCAGTTTTTCACAATTCCTGACATTTAATCCAAGTAGGATCACCACTTTATTTTAAGAATGTGAAATGTCAGAAAAATAGTAGAGAGAATGATTTATTTCAGCTTTTATTTCTTTCATCACATTCCCAGTGGGTCAGAAGTTTACGTACACTCAATTAGTATTTGGTGGCATTGCCTTTAAATTGTTTAACTTGGGTCAAATGTTTTGGGTAGCCTTCCACAAGCTTCCCACAATAAGTTGGGTGAATTTTGGCCCATTCCTACTGACAGAGCTGGTGTAACTGAGTCAGGTTTGTAGGCCTCCTTGCTCGCACACGCCTTTTCAGTTCTGCCCACAAATGTTCTATAGGATTGAGGTCAGGGCTTTGTGATGGCCACTCCAATACCTTGACTTTGTTGTCCTTAAGCCATTTTGCCACAACTTTGGAAGTATGCTTGGGGTCATTGTCCATTTGGAAGACCCATTTGCGACCAAGCTTTAACTTCCTGACTGATGTCTTGAGATGTTGCTTCAATATATCCACATCATTTTCCTTCCACATGATGCCATCTATTTTGTGAAATGCACCAGTCCCTCCTGCAGCAAAGCACCCCCACAGCATGATGCTGCCACCTCCGTACTTCACGGTTGGGATGGTGTTCTTCGGCTTGAAAGCATCCCCCCTTTTCTTCCAAACATAACAATGGTCATTATGGCCAAACAGTTCTATTTTTGTTGCATCAGACCAGAGGACATTTCTCCAAAAAGTATGATCTTTGTCCCCATGTGCTGTTGCAAACCGTAGTCTGGCTTTTTTATGGCGGTTTTGGAGCAGTGGCTTCTTCCTTGCCGAGTGGCCTTTCAGGTTATGTCGATATAGGACTCGTTTTACTGGGGATATATATACTTTTGTACCTTTTTCCTCCAGCATCTTCACAAGGTCCTTTGCTGTTGTTCTGGGATTGATTTGCACTTTTCGCACCAAAGTACGTTCATCTCTAGGAGACAGAACGAGTCTCCATCCTGAGCGGTATGACGGCTGCGTGGTCCCATGGTGTTCATACTTGCGTACTATTGTTTGTACAGAAGAACGTGGTACCTTCAGGCGTTTGGAAATTGCTCCCAAGGATGAACCAGACTTGTGGAGGTGTACAATGTTTTTTCTGAGGTCTTGGCTGATTTCTTTTGATTTTCCCATGATGTCAAGCAAAGAGGCACTGAGTTTGAAGGTAGGTCTTGAGATACATCCACAGGTACACCTCCAATTGACTCAAATGATGTCAATTAGCCTATCAGAAGCTTCTAAAGCCATGACATCATTTTCTGTAATATTCCAAGCTGTTTAAAGGCACAGTCAACTTAGTGTATGTAAACTTCTGACCCACTGGAATTGTGATACAGTGAATTATAAGTGAAATAATCTGTCTGTAAATAATTGTTGGAAAAATTACTTGTGTCATACACAAAGTAGATGTCCTAACCAACTTGCCAAAACTATAGTTGGTTAACAAGAATTTTGTGGAGTGGTTGATAAACGAGTTTTAATGACTCCAACCTAAGTGTATGTAAACTTCCGACTTCAACTGTATTATCATTATTATTTTTATACTATTATTATTATGAAAGCTATAATGAGACACAAACCTCCTCAGTGATCTTGGACTTCCTCTTCAGGGTGAGAGAGACCAGCTTGTGTCTCACACTGTTCTTCTTTTGCCCACCACCACCTTCAATTGAGCTGTTCTGTAAGAGGGAGGGAGAGAGGGTAGTTGAGCTTTATGTTGTCTGTCTGTCTGTCTGTCTGTCTGTCTGTGTGTGTGTGTGTGTGTGTGTGTGTGTGTGTGTGTGTGTGTGTGTGTGTGTGTGTGTGTGTGTGTGTGTGTGTCTGTGTGTGTGTGTGTGTGTGTGTGTGTGTGTGTGTGTGTGTGTGTGTGTGTGTGTGTGTGTGTGTGTGTGTGTGTGTGTGTGTGTGTGTGTGTGTGTGTGTGTGTGTGTGTGTGTGTGTGTGTGTGTGTGTGTGTGTGTGTGTGTGTGTGTGTGTGTCCTGGATAGCATACACAAAAAATCTACCCATTCTACCAACACCCACCTTCTCATCTCCTTAAAGTGCGACTGCACTTCCTGATTTTGCCTCGTTTTTCATCAATGCTCATTAAGAAATGCTAGCGGCCATGACTGAAGGCAAACAAGAGTTGTCTTGGGGGTGTGGTTTAATGTGGGTGCTTCTTGGGTGTGTATTTGCCATTACAATTACAACAAAGAAGTGCAGTAGTGAGTACAGCGAGGTAATCTAAGCTAGTTTTGCTATGGAGAGAACAAAGTTTTGAAGTTGAGGGCTTCTCCCCTCCTGACTGACACGCCATCTCAAGATGGTCAGCTAATTCAGTTCTATGTGTAGGCTAAAGCCTGACCTTGTGTTTAGCCAAACTGACAGCAGCTAGCTAGCATAGCTTGTTGATAGCTGCAGCTGGCTATCATATTTAGCTGATATTTCTCTGCCAAATCTGTTATGGCAAGATAGCAAGAGCCAGTGTCTGGATCCCACATAGTCTGTTTTCAAAAGGAGAAGTTGGTTTTCAAGGGCAGTTGACCTTTAACTGCTCCCTTAGGCCAGGGTTTCTCAATCCTGGTCCTGGGGACCCAAAGGGGTGCACAGTTTTATTTTTGCCCTAGCACTAACACATTCCAATAATGATTCCAGTAATCAAAGGCTTGATAAGTTGATTAGTTGAATTAGATGTCTGAGTGCTAGGGCAAAACAAAAATTTACACCCCTTTGGATCCCTAGGACCAGGGTTGCACAAGAGTTGGGAAAGGACTTGTGCATGACTGCACAAGAGAAAGGGTTTCTGAAGTTGAGTATTATTTTCAGGTGCTCCGTGTGGCAGTGAGCTCAAGTCATTTCAGTGACACGTGACTTCCGTCTCGCTTCCGCATTGTCTCCGTGCTGCTCTGCTGTTTGTTGCTACTTGGCTACCTGCCAAACTATTTCACGTTTTACTTTTAATAAACGTTTAATCAATCTCTGTGTTCAACAAATTTACCAACTTTTTAGTTCTGTCCTCACTCATCTTTTTTCGTTAAACTTTTTCACCCCGGACGTTTATCCCGAGACAGAAGAGTCATTTTCCTGTGCGTTTTAGCTGCCAACTTTACGTTATTTTCCGTTTTTCCATCGCAACTTTTTTCCCTTATTCAACTTTTTCACTCCGGACGCTTTATCTGGACATGGCTCATCAACATCTTCAACAGCCGAAGCTAAGTAGTAACATTAACATGATGTCTTTTAATTGCAGTCGCTGTACTCATAATATACAGGAGAATTCTCGCCTTACGGCGAGAATAGCTGTGCTACAAGCCCAGCTTCAGACGCAATCGTTAGGCAAGAGTATTATCAGTGTAGGAAAGGAAGAAACAGCGTCTGTGCCACCAGTAAGTACAGACAGTAACGTTAGTATAACTCCCCCCGCACAGTCCCTGCAGCCGGACAACTTTCTCATGGCTTCTGGAGGGAAATACTGTTGGAATGCTCAACCGGTGTCGCTCATTCAGCCGACAGAAACCTTCAACCGGTTTTCCCCATTATGTAGCGAGTCGGAGTCTGAGTCTGAGTCTTCTCTAGTCTCTACTCCTCCCGTTACGGGGTCTGAGACGCCGAAGGCTCCCACCATTAGCTCTGACAAATTGAAAACCCTAGTCATTGGCGACTCCATTACCCGCAGTATTAGACTTAAAACGAATCACCCAGCGATCATACACTGTTTACCAGGGGGCAGGGCTACCGACGTTAAGGCTAATCTAAAGATGGTGCTGGCTAAAGCTAAAACTGGCGAGTGTAGAGAGTATAGAGATATTGTTATCCACGTCGGCACCAACGATGTTAGGATGAAACAGTCAGAGGTCACCAAGTGCAACATAGCTTCAGCGTGTAAATCAGCTAGAAAGATGTGTCGGCATCGAGTAATTGTCTCTGGCCCCCTCCCAGTTAGGGGAAGTGACGAGCTCTACAGCAGAGTCTCAGCACTTAATCGCTGGTTGAAAACTGTTTTCTGCCCCTCCCAAAAGATAACATTTGTGGATAATTGGCCCTCTTTCTGGGACTCACCCACAAACAGGATCAAGCCTGACCTGCTGAGGAGTGACGGACTCCATCCTAGCTGGAGGGGTGCTCTCCTCTTATCTACCAACATAGATAGGGCTCTAACTCCTTTAGCCCCACAGTGAAATAGGGTGCAGGCCAGGCAGCAGGCTGTTAGCCAACCTGCCAGCTTAGTGGAGTCTGCCAATAGCATAGTCAGTGTAGTCAGCTCAGCCATACCCATTGAGACTGTGTCTGTGCCTCGACCTAGGTTGGGCAAAACTAAACATGGTGGTGTTCACCCTAGCAATCTTATTAGGATAAAGACCTCCTCCATTCCTGCCATTATTGAAAGAGATCGTGATACCTCACATCTCAAAATAGGGTTACTTAATGTTAGATCCCTCACTTCAAAGGCAGTCATAGTCAATGAACTAATCACTGATCATAATCTTGATGTGATTGGCCTGACTGAAACATGGCTTAAGCCTGATGAATTTGCTGTGTTAAATGAGGCCTCACCTCCTGGTTACACTAGTGACCATATTCCCCGTGCATCCCGCAAAGGCGGAGGTGTTGCTAACATTTACGATAGCAAATTTCAATTTACAAAAAAAAAAATGACGTTTTCATCTTTCGAGCTTCTAGTCATGAAATCTATGCAGCCTACTCAATCACTTTTTATAGCTACTGTTTACAGGCCTCCTGGGCCATATACAGCGTTCCTCTCTGAGTTTCCTGAATTCCTATCAGACCTTGTAGTCATAGCAGATCATATTCTAATTTTTGGTGATTTTAATATTCACATGGAGAAGTCCACAGACCCACTCCAAAAGTCCTTCGGAGCCATTATCGACTCAGTGGGTTTTGTCCAACATGTCTCTGGACCTACTCACTGCCACAGTCATACTCTGGACCTAGTTTTGTCCCATGGAATAAATGTTGTAGATCTTAATGTTTTTCCACAAAATCCTGGACTATCGGACCACCATTTTATTACGTTTGCAATCGCAACAAATAATCTGCTCAGACCCCAACCAAGGAGCATCAAAAGTCGTGCTATAAATTCTCAGACAACACAAAAATTCATTGATGCCCTTCCAGACTCCTTCTGCCTACCCAAGGACGTCAGAGGACAAAAATCAGTTAACCACTTAACTGAGGAACTAAATTTAACCTTGCGCAATACCCTAGATGCAGTTGCACCCCTAAAAACGAAAAACATTTGTCATAAGAAACTAGCTCCCTGGTATACAGAAAATACCCGAGCTTTGAAGCAAGCTTCCAGGAAATTGGAACGGAAATGGCGCCACACCAAACTGGAAGTCTTCCGACTAGCTTGGAAAGACAGTACCGTGCAGTACCGAAGAGCCCTCACTGCTGCTCGATCATCCTACTTTTCCAAATTAATCGAGGAAAATAAGAACAATCCAAAATTTCTTTTTGATACTGTTGCAAAGCTAACTAAAAAGCAGCATTCCCCAAGAGAGGATGGTTTTCACTTCAGCAGTGATAAATTCATGAACTTCTTTGAGGAAAAGATCATGACCATTAGAAAGCAAATTACGGACTCCTCTTTGAATCTGCGTATTCCTCCAGGGCTTAGCTGTCCTGGATCTGCACAGCTCTGCGAGGGCCTGGGATCGGGAGAGACACTTAAGTGTTTTAATACTATATCTCTTGACACAATGATGAAAATAATCATGGCCTCTAAACCTTCAAGCTGCATACTGGATCCTATTCCTACTAAACTGCTGAAGGAGCTGCTTCCTGTGCTTGGCCCTCCTATGTTGAACATAATAAACAGCTCTCTATCCACCGGATGTGTACCAAACTCACTAAAAGTGGCAGTGATAAAGCCTCTCTTGAAAAAGCCAAACCTTGACCCGGAAAATATAAAAAACTATCGGCCTATATCGAATCTTCCATTCCTCTCAAAAATTTTAGAAAAAGCTGTTGCGCAGCAACTCACTGCCTTTCTGAAGACAAACAATGTATACGAAATGCTTCAGTCTGGTTTTAGACCCCATCATAGCACTGAGACTGCACTTGTGAAGGTGGTAAATGACCTTTTAATGGCGTCAGACCGAGGCTCTGCATCTGTCCTCGTGCTACTAGACCTTAGTGCTGCCTTTGACACCATCGATCACCACATTCTTTTGGAGAGACTGGAAACCCAAATTGGTCTACACGGACAAGTTCTGGCCTGGTTTAGATCCTACCTGTCGGAAAGATATCAGTTTGTCTCTGTGAATGGTCTGTCCTCCGACAAATCAACTGTACATTTCGGTGTTCCTCAAGGTTCCGTTTTAGGACCACTATTGTTTTCACTATATATTTTACCTCTTGGGGATGTTATTCGAAAACATAATGTTAACTTTCACTGCTATGCGGATGACACACAGCTGTACATTTCAATGAAGCATGGTGAAGCCCCAAAATTGCCCTCGCTAGAAGCCTGTGTTTCAGACATAAGGAAGTGGATGGCTGAAAACTTTTTACTTTTAAACTCGGACAAAACAGAGATGCTTGTTCTAGGTCCCAAGAAACAAAGAGATCTTCTGTTAAATCTGACAATTCATCTTGATGGTTGTAAAGTCGTCTCAAATAAAACTGTGAAGGACCTAGGCGTTACTCTTGACCCTGATCTCTCTTTTGACGAACATATCAAGACTGTTTCAAGGACAGCTTTTTTCCATCTACGTAACATTGCAAAAATCAGAAATTTTCTGTCCAAAAATGATGCAGAAAAATTAATCCATGCATTTGTTACTTCTAGATTAGACTACTGCAATGCTCTATTTTCCGGCTACCCGGATAAAGCACTAAATAAACTTCAGTTAGTGCTAAATACGGCTGCTAGAATCCTGACTAGAACCAAGAAATTTGATCATATTACTCCAGTGCTAGCTTCCCTACACTGGCTTCCTGTTAAGGCAAGGGCTGATTTCAAGGTTTTACTGTTAACCTATAAAGCGTTACATGGGCTTGCTCCTACCTATCTTTCCGAGTTGGTCCTGCCGTACATACCAATACGTACGCTACGGTCACAAGACGCAGGCCTCCTAATTGTCCCTAGAATTTCTAAGCAAACAGCGGGAGGCAGGGCTTTCTCCTATAGATCTCCATTTCTATGGAACAGTCTGCCTACCCATGTGAGAGACGCAGACTCGGTCTCAACCTTTAAGTCTTTACTGAAGACTTATCTCTTCAGTAGGTCATATGATTGAGTGTAGTCTGGCCCAGGAGTGTGAAGGTGAACGGAAAGGCTGGAGCAACGAACAGCCCTTGCTGTCTCTGCCGGGCCGGTTCCCCTCTCCACTGGGGTTCTCTGCCTCTAACCCTGTTGCAGGGGCTGAGTCACTGGCCTGCTGGTGCTCTTTCATGCCGTCCCTGGGAGGGGTGCGTCACTTGAGTGGGTTGAGTTACTGACGTGATCTTCCTGTCTGGGTTGGCGCCCCCCCCCCCTTGGTTTGTGCTGTGGTGGAGACCTCTGTGGGCTATACTCGGCCTTGTCTCAGGATTGTAAGTTGGTGGTTGGGGATATCCCTCTAGTGGTGCGGGGGCTGTGCTTTGGCGGAGTGGGTGGGGTTATATCCTTCCTGTTTGGCCCTGTCCGGGGGTTTCTTCGGATGGGGCCACAGTGTCTCCGGACCGCTCCTGTCTCAGCCTCCAGTATTTATGCTGCAGTAGTTTATGTGTCGGGGGGCTGGGGTTAGTTGGTTATACCTGGAGTACTTCTCCTGTCTTATCCAGTGTCCTGTGTGAATTTAAGTATGCTCTCTCTAATTCTCTCGTTCTCTCTTTCTCTCTGAGAACCTGAGCCCTAGGACCATACGTCAGGACTACCGGGCATGATGACACCCTGCTGCCCCCAGTCCGCCTGGCCTTGCTGCTATTCCAGTTTCAACTGTTCTGCCTGCGGCTACGAAACCCCTACCTGTCCCAGACCTGCTGTTTTCAACTCTAAATGATCGGCTATGAAAAGCCAACTGAGAGACCTGAGCCCTAGGACCATACGTCGGGACTACCGGCCGTGGTGACTCCTTGCTATCCCCAGTCCGCCTGGCCTTGCTGCTATTCCAGTTTAAACTGTTCTGCCTGCGGTTATGGAACCCCTACCTGTCCCAGACCTGCTGTTTTAAACTCTAATGATCGGCTATGAAAAGCCAACTGAGATTTATTCCTGATTATTATTTGACCATGCTTGTCACTTATGAACATTTTTGAACATCTTGGCATGGTTCTGTTATAATCTCCACCCGGCACAGCCAGAAGAGGACTGGCCACCCCTCATAGCCTGGTTCCTCTCTAGGTTTCTTCCTAGGTTTTGCCTTTCTAGGGAGTTTTTCCTAGCCACCGTGCTTCTACACCTGCATTACTAGCTGTTTGGGGTTTTAGGCTGGGTTTCTGTACAGCACTTCGAGATATTAGCTGATGTAAGAAGGGCTATATAAAATAAAATTGATTGATTGATTGAGGGTTGAAAAACACTGCCTTAAGCCTTATTTATACCTTGGGCAAGTACACAAAACAAGAACGCAATTAGCAACTCAACTACACTATTTTACTTGGCTAATTGCATTCTTATGTTGTGTATTTGTGTTAGGTATAACTTAGGCTTTAAACCCTTCCTATTATGTTCTCCCTCCAAACCACATCCCTTCCGGTCCCATTTTACATTGAATACCTCACAAGCAATGTTCCCTCTAAGCTGCCCTGAGACTGCTGCACAGCTCCCGGGACTGCCGGGCAGAAATATCAGCCCACAGAGAGAAGCACCAGATTGAACTTCACTCAACTTTCTAGAGCAGTGGTCACCAACCGGTCGATCTCCAAGGCATTCCTAGTCCATCGGCAAACATTTCTGTTAAAAAACAACGATAAAGCCTTGTGTTCCTATTTTTTTTATTCATCTCTGGCTGTTGACAGTAGATGCACCCGATTCAGCTGCCCTGCACGCCGGGTAGGCGAACGGTTTGAACCCTTTCATGTGTCTGAAGGTACAAACTCTGCCTTCCCGGCAGGCCCAGAGAGCAAATCAAGTGCACTATATGCTGCTGGCCAATCAGATTGCTCAAATTACCGTGTCTGCAGTAAGGACGCAGGCATAAAAAAAAGCTACAGAAAAGTTGATACTGTGAGATTTCAAAACGTTTAAAACAATAAATAGAGACTGTCAACGAATACAGCAAAGAGCTGCTGTTTTTATGAGGGAGTTCATGTTGAAGTTCTTACTCAGCACTGTCACTTACTCAGCACTGTCAACACTTTGTATTCAACACTTTTATAAGCCATAAAATGAGTGTTCTTCCTATTTCCACACAGCGCTACAACAAGCACTGCAGCACTAATGAATGAGTAGGAAAGTGTATCTATAGGCTTGCATTGTTGTTATTATTAGCGGCTTGGGTCTTTTTTAATATAGAGGAATATTTCACTCTGTTCATAGGAGTAACAACATGAATTTGTGCATGAGGCCGAAATAACGCGGTCCGACTTGGGTTTCGCCATCAGCTGGAAGGCGGTGTCCCTTTTTGGTCAGTGTCAGTGGAGGAAAGGGAGAGCGGAGGGATGATAAGAGGCGGACCCTCAGTCTGCTGCTCTCTCTCTCCGCTGAGACTGACCATCAGATGCAGGCACCATCAGCCCAGTAAAATACAAATAAAAAGCAAATTACTTAAATGTATGCTCACTCAGCTATGCTTCACAAGTAATACAACAACTAATCTATTACCGGTGTGATCATATAGCCTACCTCAAATTTTGAAATATATATATTTTTTAATGGCCTGAACAACAATGCATTGGCGGGGCAATTCAAGCAAAGCCAATATGCGGTGATAATGTATTGGGCCTATAGTTTACTGCACAAACGTCATTGCTACAGTACTGTTTTTAATTGGTTAATGTTGCCTAGGCATGTAAAAAAAAAAATCTGAGTGGTAGATCTAGGCTTGCATTTTGACTCAAGGTGATCTTGACTCAGAAAAGGTTGGTGACCACTGTTCTAGAGTTTTCCCTGTTAACACTATCAACTTTTCCCTTTGCTGTGGCAATTGTGATCGAATCAACGCAATACTTTCAATGCAACATACCGAAACAAAATGAACTATGCAAGAGACTTTGTTGTAGGCAGAACGCATCAGAGTAGGATTCTATTACATTGACACGCACTACTCAGCCCGTACTCTACAGAGACCGGTGCGGCATAAACAATCAGAGCTGCAGTAGGCCAATATACACATTTTGTTCATATACTTTGCTAGTTAGTGAGTTATTAGCCCAGTTATAGATCATTTGTAGTCAGTAATAGGGGAGTGATTGCTTCCTACAAGAACACAAAACATGTAAATTTGTAGACAAGGTAAAGAGCTTTTTTTTTGTCTTAAAGGGGCAGTGTTGTATTTTGAGACAGGCTTGAATAAGCTAAGTAGCCAATAGGCAGAGGGTAGCATAATTTGTCTGATTCTCTGTAATAATGGTATGGGAATAATAATGCATTTTATTTTGTAAAGTGGTTTCTTGCATCAAACAACACAAAAACATTTTCAGTCACCTCCTTGTCTGAAGGACAAGTGGATAAACAGGTTAATGTCAAGCCCTGCATGTTTTTTTCTCAAAAGTATCATGGAATGTAGGCCTATACTGAACACCACACATTGGCTGCTACTGTAGGCTGAATGATAGAACAGCTATTTCCATGTTAAAATGTTATGGGATGCATTTTCTCCATTGTTTTTGATGGTAGGCCACTCTGGTAGGCCTACATTATGATCGAATAGCCACAGTAGCCTACTTGACAACTCCTCAAACTGTATCTTAAAGCATATACAACCTCAGTGTTCACAGTAAATGCGCTGGAAGTTTGCGCTCAGCAGACCTAAAATTAGCTCAGTGACGGAAAGAAAATCACAAGCACCCTTTCACACTCCTCCCCCAACTCCTCAACACCATATTTTCTCATGTCCTCCCTTTCATCTCTTCTCTACCCACCCCACTCTCTCTCTCCTTTTCTCACTCATTTATCCTCCCTTAACCCCCACCCATACTCTCCCCACCAATATTCTATCCCCTCTCTCAACTATGTTTGGGGGAGTGGAAACTGATCCTGAATCTGTACCTAGGGGAGGCTTCACTTCGGAGTGCCCCCTCACCTCTCCCCCCACAGTCTGGAGCTCCTTCAGCTCTCTCTTGTAGGTCCTCATCTCTCCCCCCTTCTCCACCCACCCCCTCTTCACCCACCTCCCTCACCTCTCCTTCCACGGTCTGTAGCTCTCTCTTGTAGGTCATCTTGCTCAGTGTCTCGTAGATCTTGGTCATGACGGGGATCTTCTCCGAGCCATCACTGATGGCGATGTGGTACTTGGGTTCGGGCAGGTCCCCCATGAACCTCAGCACTGTGATCCACACCGCCAGCGCTGCCTGGGGGATGGGGGGATTGGGAGTGGTTTTAAAGGGATTGTTCGCCCAAATTGCGAAATTACAGTGCATTCGGAAAGTATTCAGACCACTTCCCTTTTTCCACATTTTGTTACGTTACAGCCTTATTCTAAAATGTAGTAAATTGATTTTTTCCTCATCAATCTACACACAATACCCCATAATAACAAAGTGAAAACTGTTTTTTAGAAATGTTAGCTAATTTATGAAAAATAAAAAACAGAAATACCTTATTTACATAAGTATTCAGACCCTTTGCTATGAGACTCGAAATTGATCTCAGGTGCATCCTGTTTCCATTGATCATCCCTGAGATGTTTCTACAACTTGATTGGAGTCCACCTGTGGTAAATTCAATAGATTGGATATGATTTGGAAAGGCACACACCTGTCTATATAAGGTCTCACAGTTGACAGTGCATGTCAGAGCAAAAACCAAGCCATGAGGTCGAAGGAATTGTCCGTAGAGCTCCGAGACAGGATTGTGTCGAGGCACAGATCTGGGGAAGGGTACCAAAACATTTCTGCAGCATTGAAGGTCCCCAAGAGCACAGTGGCCTCCATCATTCTTAAATGGAAGAAGTTTGGACCCACCAAGACTCTTCCTAGAGCTGGCCGCCCAGCCAAACTGAGCAATCGGGGGAGAAGGGCCTTGGTCAGGGAGGTGACCAAGAACCCGATGGTTACTCTGACATAGCTCCAGAGTTCCTCTGTGGAGATGGGAGAACCTTCCAGAAGGACAACCAGTCTGCAGCACTTCACCAATCAGGCCTTTATGGTAGAGTGGCCAGACTGAAGCCACTCCTCCGAAAAAGGCACATGACAGCCCGCTTGGAGTTTGCCAAAAGGCAACTAAAGGACTCTCAGACCATGAGATACAAGATTCTCTGGTCTGATGAAACCAAGATTGAACTCTTTGGCCTGAATGCCAAGAGTCACATCTGGAGGAAACCTGGCACAATCCCTACGGTGAAGCATGGTGGTGGCAGCATCATGCTGTGGGGATGTTTTTCAGCGGCAGGGACTGGGAGATTAGTCAGGATCGAGGGAAAGATGAACGGAGCAAAGTACATTTGACATTTTAGTAATTTAGCAGACGCTCTTATCCAGAGCGACTTACAGTTTAGTGAGTGCATACATTTCTTTTTTCTTATACTGGCCCCCCGTGGGAATCGAACCCACAACCCTGGCGTTGCAAACGCCATGCTCTACCAACTGAGCTACACGGGACTAGTACAGAGAGATCCTTGATGAAAACCTGCTCCAGAGCGCTCAGGACCTCAGACTGGAGCGAAGGTTCACCTTAAGCACACAGCCAAGACAACGCAGGAGTGGCTTCGGGACAAGTCTCTGAATGTCCTTGAGTGGCCCAGCCAGAGCCCGGACTTGAACCCAATCGAACATCTCTGGAGGGACCTGAAAATAGCTGTGCAGCGACGCTCCCCATCCAACCTGACAGAGCTTGACAGGATCTGCAGAGAAGAATGAGAGAAACTCCCCAAATACAGGTTTGCCATGCTTGTAGCGTCATACCCAAGAAGACTCAAGGCTGTAATCGCTGCCAAAGGTGCTTCAACAAAGTACTGAGTAAAGGGTCTGAATACTTATGAAAATGTGATATTTCAGTTTTTTTTATTTTTTTAATACATTTGCAGAAATGTCTAAAAACCTGTTTTTGCTTTGTCATTTTTGGGTATTGTGTGTAGATTGATGAGGACCTGTGAGGCGTCAGTTTCTCAAACTAGACACTAATGTATTTGTCCTTTTGCTCAGTTGTGCACCGGGGCCTCCCACTCCTCTTTCTATTCTGGTTAGAGACAGTTTGTGCTGTTCTGTGAAGGGAGTAGTACACAGCGTTGTACGAGATCTTCAGTTCTTTGGCAATTTCTCACATAGAATAGCCTTCATTTCTCAGAACAAGAATAGACAGACGAGTTTCAGAAGAAAGTTATTTGTTTCTGGCCATTTTGAGCCTGTAATAGAACCCACAATTGCTGATGCTCCAGATACTCAACTAGTCTCAACAAGGCCAGTTTTATTGCTTCTTTAATCAGCACAACAGTTTTCAGCTGTGCTAACATAATTGCAAAAGTATTTTCTAATGATCAATTAGCCTTTTAAAATGATCAACTTGGATTAGCAAACACAACGTGCCATTGGAACACAGGACTGGTTGCTGATAATGGGCCTCTGTACGCCTACGTAGATATTCCATTAATAATCAGCCGTTTCCAGCTACAATAGCCATTTACAACATGAACAATGTCTACACTGTATTTCTGATCAATTTGATGTTATTTTAATGGACAAAAAAAAAGATTTTCTTTCGAAAACAAGGACATTTCTAAGTGACCCCAAACTTTTGAACGGTCGTGTATATATACAGTACCAGTCAAAAGTTTGGACACACCTACTCATTCAAGGGTTGTCTTTATTCTTACTATTTTCTACATTGTAGAATATTAGTGAAGACATAAAAACTATGAAATAACACATATGGACATTCTACATGATTCCATATGTGTTATTTCGTAGTTTTGATGTCTTCACTATTATTCTACAATTTAGAAATTAGTAAAAGTAAAGAAAAACCCTGGAATGAGTAGGTGTGTCCAAACGTTTGACTGGTACTGTGTGTATATATATATATATATATATATATATATATATATATATAAAGATTAATACAAATTAAATAACTAAAATATAGTCGTTGCATAAGTATTCAGCTCCCTGAGTCAATACATGTTAGTAACACCTTAGGCATCGATAACATCTGTGAGTCTTCTTGGGTAAGTCTATAAGAGCTTTGCACACCTGGATGGTGCAATATTTGCCCATTATTCTTTTCAAAATTCTTCAAGCTCTGTCAAGATGTTGCTGATCATGGTTAGACACCAATTTTCAAGTCTTGCCATAGATTTTCTAGCAGATTTAAGTCAAAACTGTAAATTGGCCACATGGGAACATTCAACATGTTCTTGGTAAGCAACTCCAGTGTAGGTTTGGCCTTGTGTTGTAGGTTATTGTCCTGCTGAAAGGTGAATCTCTCTCCCACTCTCTGGTGTAAAGCAGACTGAATAATCACTTTAATAATGTTTACATATCTTGCATTACTCATCTCATATGTATATACTGTATTCTATAATATTATACTGTATCTTAGTCCATGCCGCTCTGTCATTGCTTGTCCATATATGTATATATTCTTAATTGCATTCCTTACTTAGATTTGTGTGTATTGGGTATATGTTGTGAAATTGTTAGATATTACTTGTTAGATATTACTCTACTGTCGGAGATAGAAGTACAAGCATTTCGCTACACCCGCAATAACATCTGCTAAACACGTGTATGTGACAAATACAATTTGATTTGAAGCAGGTTTTCCTCTACGATTTTGCCTGTGCTTAGCTCCATCCCTTTTCTTTTTATCCGTAAAAACTCCCCAGTATTTGCCGATGTCAAGCATAGCCATACCATGATGCAGCCACCACCAAGCTTGAAAATAAGGAGGCAGTTACTTAGTGATGTGTTCTGTTGGATTTGCCCCAAACATAAGGCTTTGCATTTAGGCCAAAAGTGTATTCCTTTGCTGTGTTTTTTTTGCAGCCTTACTTTAGACTTATTTTGTATTCTGTATATTTGTATTTTTGTTTTCACTCTGTCATTTAGGTAATTATTGTGGAGACACTACTGTAGGAGCCATTTTGGCCTGTTTATGTGTTGTGTATATGTTGTCTGTCAAGGGTTATTTTTACTTGTTTTGTACACTAGAGGGCACTATGTTGGGGTCATGGGTCACTGGTGACGTGTGTATATAGGTTGCACAGGTGACCAGGACGGGTTAGCACATGTGAGAGGAGAGCACATACAGTTCTTACCATTTCACAGATACAGCTTATAGAATGCATCTCTCTGCACCTTTTCTATAGGAATATGTGTTTTGGAGCTATTTATATTTTATATGCGCAATAAATGGGAACTTCATCCAAAAAGAGTAACGTTTGGAAAGCTGATTTTTGTGGACGTGTTAAGGACCTATGGACAGCTCTCTCCTGTGCCAGTGGTTTTTCATAGGGAATCGCCACTACAACTACAATGTTGTTGATCCATCCTCAGTTTTCTCCCATCACAGCCACTGAACTCTGTAGCCGTTTTAAAATGACCAATGGCCTCATGGTAACATCCAAGCATTTTCATTCCTGTCCTGTAGCTCAGTTCAGAATGACGACTGTCTCTTTGATGTGTCTGGGTGGTTTAATACAGGGGTTCCCAAACTTTTTCACTCGGGGCCCTCCTTCCAGCATTGAAGAACATACCACGTTAAATCTGTGTTTGAAATTCAATACTTGACTGAGTTGTTGTATGTATGAGGGACAGAGGAAGGTTTAGTCATTTAAAAAATCATGTCAACAGCTATTATTTCACACAGAGTGAGTCCATGTAACTTATTATTTGATTTGTTAAATTACATTTTACTCCTTGCCTCAACAAATGGGCTGAATACTTATGCAACGACTATATTTTAGTTATACATTTGTATTTATCTAAAAATGACATTACAGAGTACTTTGTGTAGATTGTTGACAAAAAAATGACAATTTAATCTATTTTAATCCCTCTTTGTATCACAAAGGGGAGGGGGGGGGGTAGCCTGAATGGGGTTAAGGTAATGTTGAGTGAGACACTCATGACTCAGGGCTCATGTGCAAAGCTGTAGGACCACAATGGTGAATATACACACAATGGGTCAAAGGTCAAAAGTCAGAGGTCAACTCACCAGCTGGTCACCCTCGTCCTCATGGAAGAGCAGAGGCTGCTTGAGCGTGCGCCGCACGTACGTGTGTGTGGTGGTGCCCTGGAAGTACGTGGTGGCGAACTTGGAGAACTTGTACTCCGACAGGTCCTCTTCCTCGTCGTCAGGCAGAGGGAGAGCCTCGTCTAAGTCGTCCTCCTCCCCCTCGGCCCGCAGAGCCACCTCCAGGTCCTACAACACACCCATGTAAACAGGCACAGAGACACAGAGGCATGGAGGCCTGCACAGAGGGAGGGATGCAGGCACGCAGAGAGGCACATGTGCACACACATACGTAGGTACACCAGTGGCATAGCGCAGTTTCACGGCTAATCAATAGCTAATCTCATGCTATTTTACACATTGTGCCATGAGGCGGACAGAAAATGTTGCTGTTTTAGAGGTCAGGGATACTTGAAAGATGGGACAATCTCAACATTTTCCACAAATATATGAACAAAATGTGAAATATATATTTTGATAGACCAAAGTATCAGCTATCATACCATGTAAAGGATCACCCTCCTAATTATTATTTAGTTAATCAAAAAGTGCAACTAACTCATTTCTGTCAACTCTCAGACACCATAAAAGGCATTTCATTTTTACAATTATTGTCCAACAATGTTTAAAGGCCAGTTCAGCTGGTAGAGCACGGCGCTTGTAACGCCAAGGTAGTGGGTTCGATCCCCGGGACCACCCATACACAAAAAAAAAATGTATGCACGCATGACTGTAAGTCGCTTTGGATAAAAGCGTCTGCTAAATGGCATATTATATTATATTATTATTAACGTATTTTTGTTTATAGCACTATTACGTGCTCTAGCATTTTGGCATGTTTTTCTAGATATTTTCTAGAAATACTTCAATTGTTTAAGCATATGTTGCAGAACAAAATATTTTTTCAGAATATTGACAACAAATGAATCAGTGACGGAGTTCACAAGCCACTGATGGAGTTGACTGATACTCTAGAAATAAAAGTTCAATACAAACTATAGAAAATGATTAATTTGAAAATCCCCAATAAAAACAAACTTTACAAACCATGAGTGATCTTGTTGCACTACATGTAATGAAGACATGAATTAGGGGACCTTGCTCATTCCTGATTAATTTAGGATTTGAGAGAAATCTAGTGGGGCCTTGTGGAGGCTGCGGGTGTGTGTGCTACGCCAGTGAGTGGAGGCAGGCAGACAGGCAGGTGCACCCACCCACACACACAGACATACAGTGGGGGAAAAAAGCATTTAGTCAGCCACCAATTGTGCAAGTTCTCCCACTTAAAAAGACGAGAGAGGCCTGTAATTTTCATCATATGTACACGTCAACTATGACAGACAAAATGAGAAAAAAAAATACTGAAAATCACATTGTAGGATTTTTAATGAATTTATTTGCAAATTATGGTGGAAAATAAGTATTTGGTCAATAACAAAAGTTTCTCAATACTTTGTTATATACCCTTTGTTGGCAATGACACAGGTCAAACATTTTCTGTAAGTCTTCACAAGGTTTTCACACACTGTTGCTGGTATTTTGGCCCATTCCTCCATGCAGATCTCCTCTAGAGCAGTGATGTTTTGGGGCTGTCGCTGGGCAACACGGACTTTCAACTCCCTCCAAAGATTTTATATGGGGTTGAGATCTGGAGACTGGCTAGGCCACTCCAGGACCTTGAAATGCTTCTTACGAAGCCACTCCTTCGTTGCCCGGGCGGTGTGTTTGGGATCATTGTCATGCTGAAAGACCCAGCCACGTTTCATCTTCAATGCCCTTGCTGATGGAAGGAGGTTTTCACTCAAAATCTCACAATACATGGCCCCATTCATTCTTTCCTTTACACGGATCAGTCGTCCTGGTCCCTTTGCAGAAAAACAGCCCCAAAGCATGATGTTTCCACCCCCATGCTTCACAGTAGGTATGGTGTTCTTTGGATGCAACTCAGCATTCTTTGTCCTCCAAACCCAACGAGTTGAGTTTTTACCAAAAAGTTATATTTTGGTTTCATCTGACCATATGACATTCTCCTAATCCTCTTCTGGATCATCCAAATGCACTCTAGCAAACTTCAGATGGGCCTGGACATGTACTGGCTTAAGCAGGATTTGAGTCCCTGGCGGCGTAGTGTGTTACTGATGGTAGGCTTTGTTACTTTGGTCCCAGCTCTCTGCAGGTCATTCACTAGGTCCCCCCGTGTGGTTCTGGGATTTTTGCTCACCGTTCTTGTGATCATTTTGACCCCACGGGGTGAGATCTTGTATGTCTTCCATTTCCTAATAATTGCTCCCACAGTTGATTTCTTCAAACCAAGCTGCTTACCTATTGCAGATTCAGTCTTCCCAGCCTGGTGCAGGTCTACAATTTTGTTTCTGGTGTCCTTTGACAGCTCTTTGGTCTTGGCCATAGTGGAGTTTGGAGTGTGACTGTTTGAGGTTGTGGACAGGTGTCTTTTATACTGATAACAAGTTCAAACAGGTGCCATTAATACAGGTAACGGGTGGAGGACAGAGGAGCCTCTTAAAGAAGAAGTTACTGGTCTGTGAGAGCCAGAAATCTTGCTTGTTTGTAGGTGACCAAATACTTATTTTCCACCATAATTTGCAAATAAATTCATTAAAAATCCTACAATGTGATTTTCTGGATTTTTTTCCCTCAATTTGTCTGTCATAGTTGACGTGTACCTATGATGAAAATTACAGGCCTCTCTCATATTTTTAAGTGGGAGAACTTGCACAATTGGTGGCTGACTAAATACTTTTTTCCCCCACTGTACATGAAGGCACACAGACACACACATCCTACATCTAAACCCATACCCCTTACATCTAAACCCATACCCCTTACATCTAAACTCATACCCCTTACATCTACACCCATACCCCTTACAGCTACACCCATACCCCTTACATCTACACCCATACCCCTTACATCTAAACCCATACCCCTTACATCTAAACCCATACCCCTTACATCTAAACCCATACCCCTTACATCTAAACCCATACCCCTTACATCTACACCCATACCCCTTGCACATACACCACTGTACCTAGACAGACAGTATCTACTGTCCTACCCCCAATCTCACCTCGAAGCCGGCCGGCCCCTGTCCCTCCAGGTTAGGCAGTGCCCCTGTGTTCCCCAGGAAGCCAAACATCTGGTCCACCATGTCTGAGTGGTCCACCGGCTGCTGCCTCTCCCGCTCCACCTGTTGGGTTGAGGTTTAGTTATAGACACAGAGTAAAAACAAAGGACAACATCAAACATATAACACAGGGTACTCTATGTGTAGCTTGGACAGCATAAACCGATCTGGGATCAGGCTATTGTATATGCAGGTGAGGAAGAGAAACCCAAAATGGGTAATACATTGATCATGTG
>NW_028163362.1:0-5000 GCF_964263955.1 Coregonus lavaretus
ATTTTTCAATTCTCTGTTATGTAATATAAAGGGTAGTAGAAAGGGTTCTGTTCTACTGGAACCTAAAAGGGTTCTACTGGAACCTAAAAGGGCTCTACCTGGAACCTAAAAGGGTTCTACCTGGAACCTAAAAGGGCTCTACCTGGAACTAAAAGGGTTCTACCTGAAACCTAAAAGGGTTCTACTGGAACCTAAAAGGGCTCTACTGGAACCTAGAAGGGTTCTACTGGAACCTAAAAGGGTTCTACCTGGAACCTAAAAGGGCTCTACTGGAACCTAAAAGGGTTCTACTGGAACCTAAAAGGGTTCTACTGGAACCTAAAAGGGTTCTACTGGAACCTAAAAGGGCTCTACTGGAACCTAAAAGGGTTCTACTGGAACCAAAATGGGTTCTTAAAAGGGTTCTATGGGAACAGCCGAAGAACCGTTTTAGGTTCTAGACAGCACTTCTTTTTCTAAGAGTGTATGAAATGTATATTTACATGGTCAAAGAGGTGTTGAACTTCAGTAGTCTTATTTCTTTGACAGAAAACAGTCAACGCTATAGAGCAGCCTGTTGATATCTTAAGATATTGCTGCTCTCTCCTCACCTCTTAACGATAGCTTTAGCTTGCAGTCATTATGAAGAAACGTGAAAAAAGGATTTGAGATTCAAATAATTTCAAAGAGACTGTCTCAATATGTTTTCATTGCTACAACAGTGTGATAATTAAATCAATAGTCAACCTTTTGATATTATGAACACACGTGGAAGTGGATTGTAGATCAGTGTAACTGGTTTAACTTAATGTTTCCATTGGTAGAAGAAAGTGAGGAGTGGGTGAAATCAATAGTCCTAATTTATGTATATATTCCAAGGTGATTACCTGGAACGTCAGGGGGGGGCTTAATAATGAAACAACTTCATCAACTGTGTGAAAGACATCTAGTTTGCTGCTGACCCGTGATAGATGTTGTTAGTCGTTGGTTCTGTCCAAAATGGCACCCTGTTCCCTATGTAGTGCACTACTTTTCACCACAGGGCTCTGATCTAAAGTAGTACCCTTTACAGGAAAGAGGTTTGCCATTTGGGTTGCAGATTGGAGTGCTGGTGTCCAATATTTCATTAAAAAACAGGATCTATGGCACTCTGGCCATGTTCTCTAATTAATTACGAGTCTTAACTTAATTGGTTTGTAGTTAATTGGTGTGTGCAGCACCAATGTTAGCTCTATCGTGACGAACAATTAGCACAAGGCCGACACAAAACCCGCCGATTTAAAGTGTTTGTTGATTATAGGTCCAAGTGCTGACAACCATCGCGCCGCCTTCGAGACAGCGATACAAAAAATGCAGTGAGTCAAGCGTCATATTTACAGAAATGTAGGCGTGTCAACCCAGGTTACAGAAACAGAAAGGCTTACATTTATCAACCAGCATATCTATCACAGCCGTGCTGTTTACTGAAGGCATATCTATCACAGCCATGCTGTTTACTGAAGGCATATCTATCACAGCCATGCTGTTTACTGAAGGTGCTTGAGTTACGCTCCACCCATAACAGACAGGATGGTGTGTGTAATGTACTGCAGCAGTACTCCACCCCTAACAGTGAGTTTAGTACCGGCCTCGGGGAGATGTACTGCAGCAGTACTCCACCCCTAACAGTCAGTTTAGTACCGGCCTCGGGGAGATGTACTGCAGCAGTACTCCAGCCCTAACAGTCAGTTTAGTACCGGCCTCAGGGAGATGTACTGCAGCAGTACTCCACCCCTAACAGTGAGTTTAGTACCGGCCTCGGGGAGATGTACTGCAGCAGTACTCCACCCCTAACAGTCAGTTTAGTACCGGCCTCGGGGAGATGTACTGCAGCAGTACTCCAGCCCTAACAGTCAGTTTAGTACCGGCCTCAGGGAGATGTACTGCAGCAGTACTCCAACCCTAACAGTCTGTTTAGTACCGGCCTCAGGGAGATGTACTGCAGCAGTACTCCAACCCTAACAGTCTGTTTAGTACCGACCTCGGGGCTACGTACTTGATCTTTTCTGCTCCTCTCTTCTCACCTCTTAATGATAAAAGGGGAAAAGTGGGTCGGAGAACATTCCCACTAGAAATAGTTCTAGTTGAGAAGTGAAACGTTTCAGCCGTGCCGCTGCGTCTCCAACTGGGAAATCATCTCTAAATAAATCAAATGAGGTTCACAAATAGGTGGGTAGACTACGGGGAACAACGCTGTCCACCTGGGAGTATCTAACAGGAACCAGGTTGGAGGACAGTAGATTAGACTGAGTAATAAATTACTGCAAAATAAAAGTTTTCACGAACACGCTTCAAAGAGATCAAATGACACTAAACGAATTTACATTTCATTAAGAGGTTATTTTCACACATCCCCCAAGCTGGGACACTCTAAACATCCTCTATTCGCTCCTTTAGGATTTAATTTATCTGGCTAAAGGTTTCAGGGATTGATGCAGGCTTACGTCAGCCGGTTGGAACACAGGTGCTAACGGTGCAAGACAAAGGAAACAGTATGTATTCATGTATAGACCTACATGAAATGTAAGTCATTGTAAAAACGTCTCTTTGCAACGATGCTTCCCTTCCTGACAGTAAAGAAGAGGACAGGGTAGAAGGAGAGTAGAGATCAACAGACTGTTGGGGTCAGAGGTGAAGAGAAGGAGAGAAGGAGAGTATAGATCAACAGACTGTTGGGGTCAGAGGTGAAGAGAAGGAGAGTATAGACCAACAGACTGTTGGGGTCAGAGGTGAAGAGAAGGAGAGTATAGACCAACAGACTGTTGGGGTCAGAGGTGAAGAGAAGGAGAGTATAGACCAACAGACTGTTGGGGTCAGAGGTGAAGAGAAGGAGAGTAGAGTAGACCAACAGACTGTTGGGGTCAGAGGTGAAGAGAAGGAGAGTAGAGACCAACAGACTGTTGGGGTCAGAGGTGAAGAGAAGGAGAGTATAGACCAACAGACTGTTGGGGTCAGAGGTGAAGAGAAGGAGAGTATAGACCAACAGACTGTTGGGGTCAGAGGTGAAGAGAAGGAGAGTATAGACCAACAGACTGTTGGGGTCAGAGGTGAAGAGAAGAGGGGAGAAGAGGAGAGAGAAGGGTAAAGAAGAGGATGAGATCAAACCAGCAGACCAGGAAACCAGGGGACTCACTCACCAGAGTTGGGGTCAGAGTTCCCGTCAGCTTCGGTCCTCTTGTCCGGGGAGGCCTGTTGGTAGAAGTCTTCCTGCGCCTGGCCCTGCACCAGGGGGAGAGGGTATGAGAGGAGCCTGGGCTCTTGGTCCCCCAGCCCACTGTCACTGCAGCTCTCCTGAGAACCGTCTGGCAGGTGAAACGTGACGCGGCGCTGCGACTAGAACCAAGAGACAAAACAGGGCCGCGACGTTAGCTAGGGCTCAGGGGATTTAGGGGGGGGGGGGGGGGGGGGGGGGGGGGGCAATCCTCTTGGTAATTAAGGACACCTGCGTTAGGTTGGGGTTTTTCAGTCTGATGTTGCATTTGTTAAATGACCGTTCTGTACATCTGATGTCCTTAACGTTATGGTCTAGCAGGACATTATGGGTGTAACAGGACAAAAGGCCATACGGACAGAGAGGTTGGAGTAAAGTGTTGAAGGAGCGATCCATCAAAATTGATACGGACGCCCTGATCCAAATTCAAAGACTCAGACACATTTGAAGAGGAGGTGGGAGGGTCGTAGGGGAGAGGGGCGAAACCACAAATGTCAGTTGGAGTTAATGATCGTCTACATTTGTGGGCTTCATTTTGGCTCTGCATTAACAACAGATTGGTTGATCGTTTTTTTTTTTTGGTGTGGGGGGGGGGGGGGAGTTTTAGGGATGCAGACTGTGTGAGATCATTTAGTGAGGAACACTACAGCCACGTTTCACTGCACAGCTTAAACCACTTCCATTGACGTGCATCTGCAACGCCACATGGAGTAGTTGGTCGTGATGTCATGATTGAAGGAAGAGAGTAAAGGAGAGAGAAGAATGGAATGATGTCATGAACTCACACACTGTATCCTACTACCTAGACTCTCCCAGACAATACCTAGACTCTCCCAGACAATACCAACACTCTCCCAGACAATACCTAGACTCTCCCAGACAATACCCACACTCTCCCAGACAATACCTAGACTCTCCCAGACAATACCTAGACTCTCCCAGACAATACCTAGACTCTCCCAGACAATACCTAGACACTCCCAGACAATACCTAGACTCTCCCAGACAATACCAACACTCTCCCAGACAATACCTAGACTCTCCCAGACAATACCTACACTCTCCCAGACAATACCTACACTCTCCCAGACAATACCTAGACTCTCCCAGACAATACCTACACTCTCCCAGACAATACCTACACTCTCCCAGACAATACCTACACTCTCCCAGACAATACCTACTCTCTCCCAGACAATACCTAGACTCTCCCAGACAATACCTACACTCTCCCAGACAATACCTACACTCTCCCAGACAATACCTACATTCTCCCAGACAATACCTACACTCTCCCAGACAATACCTACACTCTCCCAGACAATACCTAGACTCTCCCAGACAATACCTAGACTCTCCTAGACAATACCTACACTCTCCCAGACAATACCTACACTCTCCCAGACAATACCTAGACTCTCCCAGACAATAGCTAGACTCTCCCAGACAATAGCTACACTCTCTCCCAGACAATACCTACACTCTCCCAGACAATACCTACACTCTCTCCCAGACAATACCTAGACTCTCCCAGACAATACCTAGACTCTCCCAGACAATACCTAGACTCTCCCAGACAATACCTAGACTCTCCCAGACAATACCTACACTCTCTCCCAGACAATACCTACACTCTCTCCCAGACAATACCTACACTCTCCCAGACAATACCTACACTCTCTCCCAGACAATACCTACACTCTCTCCCAGACAATACCTACACTCTCCCAGACAATACCTACACTCTCTCCCAGACAATACCTACACTCTC
>NW_028163362.1:7500-20000 GCF_964263955.1 Coregonus lavaretus
TTCATTATAATGACATTTCCTCAGGCCTTTATTTCAGCCCAGAAACAAGCCTAGAGGCTTTTCATTCTTCCAGCTAACCTTTCTCTCTGCACAGAGGTCCCTGCCACACACACACACACACACACACACACACAACCTTTCCTCCGCACATCACTTCAGCAACACACCGACATGGGGCTGTAAGTCTCTGCAGTAATCATTACAGAACCCAAAGGTCAGACAATCTCTGCCTAATGCAAATGTCCCTTGTTCGATATTATAGAATATTCCACAATGCAAGTGACATTCAATTAGGACAAAACCAGGAAGGAAGAAGAGGAAACCTAAAGTTACGTCATGAGGGGGAACAATCCTGATGCAGCTTGGATTTGGGGGAATACAAAAAAAAAAAAAAAAAAAAGATTTGCATTTGCAAATTTCAGGTAATAATGAGTTTAGTTTGTCATTGTTCGTTGGTGATATTTGCCCGACCTCGCCAGACGTCTTCGTTGAGAGATTTGGAATCTCTTCATGTTTGAGAGAGGAACATATTAAGAACACGAATCGAAACTGCAATGGCCCAAAGACATCATTAACCTGGCTCTGTCGAACAATGGGGAAGGAAATGGCATGTATTAAAAGTTCATTATCTGGTACACTATTTCAGGATCTCCGGCATAAATTAAATGAATGCCAGAAAGTTAACATTTAGCAACAATCTTGTGTTATCAAATTAAACAATAATTCATTATCTAGCTCCATTTTATAGACATATTGCATCCCACAATATCTTGTTTATTCTAGAGCAACAGCACTCCGGCTAGACTGTTAAGGAACACTTGTGTCAATTACTCTGTTCAATGGAGAAAAAAAACATGACATTAAAACCACTATTGACTACGCCTAACCTTCTGCACACTGTATAAAATCATGAAGGCAGAGCCTGTTTTTCACTTTACAGAGTGTATGTCGTTCACTTTGTGGAAACCTTGAGCTAACACTTATCTGAACCAAACTCTGTTGAATATCAGGATCAAGGGAATTTGAAGTTCAGGGCAAGGAAAGATGAGCCTACTAGATGATAATGAATATATGTTGTAACTGCGTTGTAGAGACGGTTCAGGGTCAAATATCTGACTTTAACCCGGGGTGAACACCAGCAAAACTATGCCTCCATTCGTTACGGTCTCTCAAACTCAGTCCATAGTGGTGCTTCAACTTATTAAAGATACGTTATTAATATGAACCACAGGAGAAACAGCATATTGGTTAAAAATCCATGTTCAATTGCAGTGGATTTCAGAGTGGGAGAGGGAGCGAGCGCAGGCAGGCAGGCGTATGTGTTCGGTGTTTGTCTGTTTGTGTGTGTGTGTGTGTGTGTGTGTATGTCTGTTTGTGTGTGTGTGTGTGTGTGTGTGTGTGTGTGTGTGTGTGTTTGTGTGTGTGTGTGTGTGTGTGTGTGTGTCTCTCTCTGTGTGTGTGTGTGTGTGTGTGTGTGTGTGTGTCTCTCTCTGTGTGTGTGTGTGTGTGTGTGTGTGTGTGTGTGTGTGTGTGTGTGTGTGTGTGTGTGTGTGTGTGTGTGTGTGTGTGTGTGTGTTTGTGTGTGTGTGTGTGTGTGTGTCTCTCTCTCTGTGTGTGTGTGTGTGTGTGTGTGTGTGTGTGTGTGTGTGTGTGTGTGTGTGTGTGTGTGTGTGTGTGTGTGTGTGTGTTGTGTGTGTGTGTGTGTGTGTGTCTCTCTCTCTGTGTGTGTGTGTGTGTGTGTGTGTGTGTGTGTGTGTGTGTGTGTGTCTCTCTCTCTGTGTGTGTGCTCTGCCCGGCAGTCACTCTGAGTGGTATTTGCATAAGAGAGGCTTAAGCCGTCCCCACTGCCAGTTTTCATGATATCCTGGTTTATCATGCTAGTTACCGCTCATTAGCAGCTTGTTTTCATATTGAGGCAGGACCAAACACTGTCTCACTTTAATTGACACGAGCAAACCAAACAGCAGCTAAAAGCAGCTAACACCAGCTAACAGCAACTAAAAGCAGCTAACAACAGCTAGCACAGTGACTGTTTCGCACAGACACACACAGCAGAGATGTTTTCTCCCACCCAATCCACTCCAATCCATGTACACAATATCAGTGTCAGGAAAGTTGCTTGTTCAAAGACACAACTTGATCAGGAGAGTGTTGGGGGTTACGGTCTCCGATTAACAGGCTCTCCCCAAT
Source organism: Coregonus lavaretus (assembly GCF_964263955.1). Lineage (NCBI taxonomy): Eukaryota > Metazoa > Chordata > Actinopteri > Salmoniformes > Salmonidae > Coregonus > Coregonus lavaretus. The sequence goes on from NW_028163362.1 coordinate 9,691, forward strand.
AGCATCATACTCTCCTCTCAGCCCTCACAAAAACACACACACACACACACACACACACACATTATCACACACACACACACACACTATCACACACACACACACACTACCCCTCCATCCCACCTTATCATTGTGTTTGAAGCCCGGGTATTAGAGAGATGAGATCTTGTTATATGAAAGTGTCTGCAGCAAAGCAGCCTACATTGCAGTAGAATGCCATAAAACAGAAGCGGAAAGACTGGGTTGAACTCTGAGCTCAGGGTTGTCTGCCATCTACTGGTCGCCTGTGGTAGTGACACTCTGCAGTACACTGCATTTTAAGCCATTTATGAACGTGTTATTCAATGCGGTTCTATAGGGTATAGCAGTAAACGCCAAATGCAATATTGTATCAAATATGTGAGGGTACAAACACACACACTAACACATATTATTATTTTTAGTTGTATTGTTTGTATATTGTTGTATTTTAAATGTGTGTGACTGTCCTCTTCTATCAGTGCATCAGTGTTTTGTTACTTGTCATGTTTTGTGTTTTTTTTTTGTGGACCCCAGGAAGAACAGCTGCTGCTTCGGCAAAAGCTAACGGGGCTCCGAATAAACCAAAACTAAACCACTTCAAAAGCTGAATGTCTTTATTCAGAAGAACCCTTATTCCAAAACCACTTCAAAAGCTGAATGTCTTTATTCAGAAGAACCCTTATTCCAAAACCACTACAAAATCTACATTTATTCATTCAGAAGACCCCTATCCTAAGTCTTCCCCATGATGTCAGTCTTTCAGAAACCGTCGGATCAGGTTAAAACATTGTAGAGCGAGACGGGCATAGCCTCCTGTTGACAGAGCATTAGGGTGTCCCTAAAAAGCAACACTCTTAGAAAGCCAGGAGCTGCAAGCAACCCTCTTAGAAACCCAGGAGCTGCATTTCTATGATGATCAGAAAAGCAAAAAGAAGAGGAGGAGGAGGTGAGAGTTAAAAAGCCCAGTTCTGGTCTGGTTTCACAAAGCAGCAACTGAAATGAGGAACGTCAAATAATATACGACCTTGCACACTCACCCTCACACACACACACACACACACACACACACACACACACACACACACACACACACACACACACACACACAGTCTGTTTGTCCTTTTCATCAATAAATAATAACCAGCCAGGATATCCTGTCAGAAACATCAGCATAACGTCACATCATCCACAGTGATAACAGCTCAGTCTACACACCACACTGTAAAAAAAAAAAATCCAGTTGTTTCAACTACTTATTATTAAGTAATTGGTTCCACAGCCTTTTTTTTTTTTGGTTAATTCAACTTTTCGGTCTAGGTATTACCTGAACTAAAATTGAGTTAGCCCAAACCTAGCTATGCCACCATGCCTGTGTCAATGATCAGTTAATATGACTATTCTCCAATCATTGATTTGATTTGACTTATTTCAGCAATTTTAGGTTTTTCTGTATAGTTGTCTAAAATTGGTGGAGCATATTACTCTGTTTTAATGTTACCTCTTACAGTGACTTGCAAAAGTATTCGTCTCCCTTGCCATTTTTCCAATTTTGTTGCATTTACAACCTGTAATTTAAATGGATTTTTATTTGGATTTCATGTAATGGACATACACAAAAGAGTCCAAATTGGTGAAGTGAAATGAAAAAAAAAAGACTTCTTTAAAAAAATTCTAAAAAATAAATAACGGAAAAGTGGTGCGTGCATATGTATTCACCCCCTTTGCTATGAAGCCCCTAAATAAGATCTGGTGCAACCAATTACCTTTAGAAGTCACATAATTAGTTAAATAAAGTCCACCTGTGTGCAATCTAAGTGTCACATGATCTGTCACATGATCTCAGTATATATACACCTGTTCTGAAAGGCCCCAGAGTCTGCAACACCACTAAGCAAGGGGCACCACCAAGCAAGCTGCACCATGAAGACCAAGGAGCTCTCCAAACAGGTCAGGGACAAAGTTGTGGAGAAGTACAGATCAGGGTTGGGTTATAAAAACATATCAGAAACATTGAACATCCCACGGAGCACCATAAAATCCATTATTAAAAAAGGCATGTGGTAGACTCCCCAAACATATGGAAGAAGGTACTCTGGTCAGATTAGACTAAAATTGAGCTTTTTGACCATCAAGGAAAATGCTATGTCTGGGGCAAACCCAACACTCGCATCACCCAGAGAACACTATCCCCATGGTGACGCATGGTGGTGGCAGCATCATGCCTTTGGGGAGGTTTTTCATCGGCAGGGACTGGGAAACTGGTCAGAATTGAAGGAATGATGGATTTACATTTTAGTCATTTAGCAGACGCTCTTATCCAGAGCGACTTACATGAACAATTAGGGTTAAGTGCCTTGCTCAAGGGCAGAGACAGATTTTTCACCTAGTCGGCTCGGAGATTAGAACCAGTGACCTTTCGGTTACTGGCACGACGCTCTTAACCACTAAGCTACCTGCCGAACCTATGGATGGCGCTAAATACAGGGAAATTCTTGAGGGAAACCTGTTTCAGTCTTCCAGAGATTTAAGACTGGGACGGAGGTTCACCTTCCAGCAGGACAATGACCCTAAGCAAACTGCTAAAGCAACACTTGAGTTTAAGGGGAAACATTTAAATGTCTTGGAATGGCCTAGTCAAAGCCCAGACCTCAATCCAATTGAGAATCTGTGGTATGACTTAAAGATTGCTGTACACCAGCGGAACCCATCCAACTTGAAGGAGCTGGAGCAGTTTTGCCTTGAAGAATGGGGAAAAATCCCAGTGGCTAGATGTGCCAAGCTTATAGAGACATACACCAAGAGACTTGCATCTGTAATTGCTGCAAAAAGTGGCTCTACAAAGTATTCACTTTGGGGGGCTGAATATTTATGCACGCTCAAGTTTTCTGTTTTTTTGTCTTATTTCTTGTTTGTTTCACAATAAAAAATATTTTGTGTCTTCAAAGTGGTAGGCATGTTTTGTAAATCAAATGATACAAACCCCCCAAAAAATCAATTTTCATTCCAGGTTGTAAGGCAACAAAATAGGAAAAATGGCAAGGGGGGTGAATACTTTCGCATTCCCTCCCTCCCTCTTCTCCCCTCCCATTCCCTCCCTCCCTCCTCTCCCCTCCCATTCCCTCCCTCCCTCTTCTCCCCTCCCATTCCCTCCCTCCCTCTTCTCCCCTCCCATTCCCTCCCTCCCTCTTCTCCCCTCCCATTCCCTCCATACCCCCTACTTCTCTTTTTTGGCCTGCTGCCCAATTGCAGCTGAATTCACTATTTCGTTCAGAGTGTGAACTGAAGGATGGAAGTACTTTAGCCAACCCTTCCCACTGTGCCTTAAGCAGGGCTGGGGCCTGTGGCCCAAATGGTACCCTATTCCCTACATAGTGCACTACTATATATGGACCCTGGTCAAAAGCAGTGCACTATGTAGGGAATAGGGTACCATTAGGGATGGGACCTGCCTGCTGAAGGAGCTGCAGCGCAGCATTAGCGCTAAGCTAACTACTTCTGACTCCTTCATTAGTTCTCGACTGCACAGACTTCCCTGGTCATGAAGACAGAGAGATCCTCACAGACTGCCCTGTTCATAAAGAGAGACAGAGAGATCCTCACAGACTGCCCTAGTCATAAAGAGAGACAGAGATCCTCACAGACTGCCCTGGTCATAAAGAGAGACAGAGAGATCCTCACAGACTGCCCTGGTCATAAAGAGAGAAAGAGAGATCCTCACAGACTGCCCTGGTCATAAAGAGAGACAGAGATCCTCACAGACTGCGCTGGTCATGAATAGAGACAGAGAGATCCTCACAGACTGCCCTGGTCATGAAGACAGAGAGATCCTCACAGACTGCCCTGGTCATGAAGACAGAGAGATCATCACAGATTGCCCTGGTCATGAAGACAGAGAGATCCTCACAGACTGCCCTGGTCATGAAGAGAAAGAGATCCTCACGGATTGCCCTGGTCATGAAGAGAGACAGAGAGATCCTCACAGACTGCCCTGGTCATGAAGAGAGACAGAGAGATCCTCACAGACTGCCCTGGTTATAAAGACAGAGACAGAGAGATCCTCAAAGACTGCCCTGGTTATAAAGACAGAGACAGAGAGATCCTAATTTCCATTATTACCAAAAGGTAGCCAAAATAATGGTCAAAATAAAAATTATACATGACCCTAAACAATGGGATGTTAATTGCTAAATTAAGTCAGGAATCACACATATGAATATTCATTATATCCCCCATTTACTCCAGGGTTTTCCATTATTTGGGCAGTTACCTGTACATGTCATTCAAGCCATTAAAATCCTGGGATAGGATAAAGTAATCCTTAAATAATAATTATAACATTTTGTAAAGTGGTTATCCCACTGGCTATCATAAGGTGAATGCACCAATTTGTAAGTCGCTCTGGATAAGAGCGTCTGCTAAATGACGAAAATGTAAAAATGTAAATGTACTGTAGATTAGAATACACTGCAAGAAGCCGTCATGGAAGTGAACATCTGCATCTACACCACAACTCAGTGGTCAATGAATAAGGAAATCTGCCAAGAGGCCAGTTATCTATTGTGATATCCTGCACCTTGCAGTGTTGTTCTTCCTTTCTCTAAAGGGAAACTATGTCTATATCAAGAGTATATATTTTCTGCTCATTGATCACTATATGCAGGTCGTTCATGTAAAAGATCATGTGGAGCTCTCCTTTTCCAAAGAGAAACTAGCTTAACCAGGGTTGACTGATAAGTGTCTCTGTAAACTGTGTTACCAGCCGGAGGGCTTCCTCTTAGACTGATAAGGGGTCCTGTGTTACCAGCTGGAGGGCTTCCTCTTAGACTGATAAGGGGTCCTGTGTTACCAGCAGGAGGGCTTCCTCCAGGACTGATAAGGGGTCCTGTGTTACCAGCAGGAGGGCTTCCTCCAGGACTGATAAGGGGTCCTGTGTTACCAGCAGGAGGGCTTCCTCCAGGACTGATAAGGGGTCCTGTGTTGCCAGCAGGAGGGCTTCCCCTAGGACTGATAAGGGGTCCTGTGTTAACCAGCAGGAGGGCTTCCTCTAGGACTGATAAGGGGTCCTGTGTTACCAGCAGGAGGGCTTCCTCTAGGACTGATAAGTGATCCTGTGTTACCAGCAGGAGGGCTTCCTCCAGGACTGATAAGGGGTCCTGTGTTACCAGCAGGAGGGCTTCCTCTTAGACTGATAAGGGGTCCTGTGTTACCAGCAGGAGGGCTTCCTCTTAGACTGATAAGGGGTCCTGTGTTAACAGCAGGAGGGCTTCCTCTAGGACTGATAAGGGGTCCTGTGTTACCAGCAGGAGGGCTTCCTCCAGGACTGATAAGGGGTCCTGTGTTACCAGCAGGAGGGCTTCCTCTGGGACTGATAAGGGGTCCTGTGTTACCAGCAGGAGGGCTTCCTCCAGGACTGATAAGGGGTCCTGTGTTACCAGCAGGAGGGCTTCCTCTGGGACTGATAAGGGGTCCTGTGTTGCCAGCAGGAGGGCTTCCTCTAGGACTGATAAGGGGTCCTGTGTTACCAGCAGGAGGGCTTCCTCTAGGACTGATAAGGGGTCCTGTGTTACCAGCAGGAGGGCTTCCTCCAGGACTGATAAGGGGTCCTGTGTTACCAGCAGGAGGGCTTCCTCCAGGACTGATAAGGGGTCCTGTGTTACCAGCAGGAGGGCTTCCTCCAGGACTGATAAGGGGTCCTGTGTTGCCAGCAGGAGGGCTTCCTCTTAGACTGATAAGGGGTCTTGTGTTACCAGCAGGAGGGCTTCCTCCAGGACTGATAAGGGGTCCTGTGTTACCAGCAGGAGGGCTTCCTCTTAGACTGATAAGGGGTCCTGTGTTACCAGCAGGAGGGCTTCCTCTAGGACTGATAAGGGGTCCTGTGTTGCCAGCAGGAGGGCTTCCTCTAGGACTGATAAGGGGTCTTGTGTTACCAGCAGGAGGGCTTCCTCCAGGACTGATAAGGGGTCCTGTGTTACCAGCAGGAGGGCTTCCTCTTAGACTGATAAGGGGTCCTGTGTTACCAGCAGGAGGGCTTCCTCTTAGACTGATAAGTGGTCCTGTGTTACCAGCAGGAGGGCTACCTCTAGGACTGATAAGGGGTCCTGTGTTACCAGCAGGAGGGCTTCCTCTTAGACTGATAAGGGGTCTTGTGTTACGAGCAGGAGGGCTTCCTCTTAGACTGCCCTACTAGCATCAGGAATTATTCTTTAGTCTGATGAGAGAGACCCTTTACTGATGAGTGTCCCCTGTGTTACTGCCCTACTAGCATCAGGAATTATTCTTTATTCTGATGAGAGAGACCCTTTACTGATGAGTGTCCCCTGTGTTACTGCCCTACTAGCATCAGGAATTATTCTTTAGTCCAATGAGAGAGACCCTTTACTGATGAGTGTCCCCCGTGTTACTGCCCTACTAGCATCAGGAATTATTCTTTAGTCTGATGGAGAGACCATTTACTGATGAGTGTCCCCTGTGTTACTGCCCTACTAGCATCAGGAATTATTCTTTAGTCTGATGAGAGAGACCCTTTACTGATGAGTGTCCCCTGTGTTACTGCCCTACTAGCATCAGGAATTATTCTTTAGTCTGATGAGAGAGACCCTTTACTGATGAGTGTCCCCTGTGTTACTGCCCTACTAGCATCAGGAATTATTCTTTAGTCTGATGAGAGAGACCCTTTACTGATGAGTGTCCCCTGTGTTACTGCCATACTAGCATCAGGAATTATTCTTTAGTCTGATGAGAGTGACCCTTTACTGATGAGTGTCCCCTGTGTTACTGCCCTACTAGCATCAGGAATTATTCTTTAGTCTGATGAGAGAGACCCTTTACTGATGAGTGTCCCCTGTGTTACTGCCCTACTAGCATCAGGAATTATTCTTTATTCTGATGAGAGAGACCCTTTACTGATGAGTGTCCCCTGTGTTACTGCCCTACTAGCATCAGGAATTATTCTTTAGTCTGATGAGAGAGACCCTTTACTGATGAGTGTCCCCTGTGTTACTGCCCTACTAGCATCAGGAATTATTCTTTAGTCTGATGAGAGAGACCCTTTACTGATGAGTGTCTCCTGTGTTATTGCCCTACTAGCATCAGGAATTATTCTTTAGTCTGATGAGAGAGACCCTTTACTGATGAGTGTCCCCTGTGTTACTGCCCTACTAGCATCAGGAATTATTCTTTAGTCTGATGAGAGAGACCCTTTACTGATGAGTGTCTCCTGTGTTATTGCCCTACTAGCATCAGGAATTATTCTTTAGTCTGATGAGAGAGACCCTTTACTGATGAGTGTCCCCTGTGTTACTGCCCTACTAGCATCAGGAATTATTATTTAGTCCGATGAGAGAGACCCTTTACTGATGAGTGTCTCCTGTGTTACTGCCCTACTAGCATCAGGAATTATTCTTTAGTCTGATGAGACAGACCCTTTACTGATGAGTGTCCCCTGTGTTACTGCCCTACTAGCATCAGGAATTATTATTTAGTCTGATGAGAGAGACCCTTTACTGATGAGTGTCCCCTGTGTTATTGCCCTACTAGCATCAGGAATTATTCTTCAGTCTGATGAGAGAGACCCTTTACTGATGAGTGTCCCCTGTGTTACTGCCCTACTAGCATCAGGAATTATTCTTTAGTCTGATGAGAGAGACCCTTTACTGATGAGTGTCCCCTGTGTTACTGCCCTACTAGCATCAGGAATTATTCTTTAGTCTGATGAGAGAGACCCTTTACTGATGAGTGTCCCCTGTGTTACTGCCCTACTAGCATCAGGAATTATTATTTAGTCTGATGAGAGAGACCCTTTACTGATGAGTGTCCCCCGTGTTACTGCCCTACTAGCAACAGGAATTATTCTTTAGTCTGATGAGAGAGACCCTTTACTGATGAGTGTCCCCTGTGTTACTGCCCTACTAGCATCAGGAATTATTCTTTAGTCTGATGAGAGAGACCCTTTACTGATGAGTGTCTCCTGTGTTATTGCCCTACTAGCATCAGGAATTATTCTTTAGTCTGATGAGAGAGACCCTTTACTGATGAGTGTCCCCTGTGTTACTGCCCTACTAGCATCAGGAATTATTATTTAGTCCGATGAGAGAGACCCTTTACTGATGAGTGTCTCCTGTGTTACTGCCCTACTAGCATCAGGAATTATTCTTTAGTCTGATGAGAGAGACCCTTTACTGATGAGTGTCTCCTGTGTTATTGCCCTACTAGCATCAGGAATTATTATTTAGTCTGATGAGAGAGACCCTTTACTGATGAGTGTCCCCTGTGTTACTGCCCTACTAGCATCAGGAATTATTATTTAGTCCGATGAGAGAGACCCTTTACTGATGAGTGTCCCCTGTGTTATTGCCCTACTAGCATCAGGAATTATTCTTTAGTCTGATGAGAGAGACCCTTTACTGATGAGTGTCCCCTGTGTTACTGCCCTACTAGCATCAGGAATTATTCTTTAGTCTGATGAGAGAGACCCTTTACTGATGAGTGTCCCCTGTGTTACTGCCCTACTAGCATCATGAATTATTATTTAGTCTGATGAGAGAGACCCTTTACTGATGAGTGTCCCCTGTGTTACTGCCCTACTAGCATCAGGAATTATTATTTAGTCCGATGAGAGAGACCCTTTACTGATGAGTGTCCCCTGTGTTACTGCCCTACTAGCATCATGAATTATTCTTTAGTCTGTTGAGAGAGACCCTTTACTGATGAGTGTCCCCTGTGTTACTGCCCTACTAGCATCAGGAATTATTCTTTAGTCTGATGAGAGAGACCCTTTACTGATGAGTGTCCCCTGTGTTACTGCCCTACTAGCATCAGGAATTATTATTTAGTCTGATGAGAGAGACCCTTTACTGATGAGTGTCCCCTGTGTTACTGCCCTACTAGCATCAGGAATTATTCTTTAGTCTGATGAGAGAGACCCTTTACTGATGAGTGTCTCCTGTGTTACTGCCCTACTAGCATCAGGAATTATTCTTTAGTCTGATGAGAGAGACCCTTTACTGATGAGTGTCCCCTGTGTTATTGCCCTACTAGCATCAGGAATTATTCTTTAGTCTGATGAGAGAGACCCTTTACTGATGAGTGTCTCCTGTGTTATTGCCCTACTAGCATCAGGAATTATTCTTTAGTCTGATGAGAGAGACCCTTTACTGATGAGTGTCCCCTGTGTTATTGCCCTACTAGCATCAGGAATTATTCTTTAGTCTGATGAGAGAGACCCTTTACTGATGAGTGTCCCTGTGTTATTGCCCTACTAGCATCAGGAATTATTCTTTAGTCTGATGAGAGAGACCCTTTACTGATGAGTGTCCCCTGTGTTAATGCCCTACTAGCATCAGGAATTATTCTTTAGTCTGATGAGAGAGACCCTTTACTGATGAGTGTCCCCTGTGTTACTGCCCTACTAGCATCAGGAATTATTCTTTAGTCTGATGAGAGAGACCCTTTACTGATGAGTGTCTCCTGTGTTACTGTGTGTGTGTGTATATCTCTTAAGCTGCCTGGTTCTCAGCACCTCTTGTGTGAGCAGGTGAAGGTTTAAGGCTGTTTAATTTGGGCTGAGTTGAGGAGCTCTGTTCCCTAAAGAGGCATCAATGTTCCTCCACTCCTCCTCTCCCGGTTGAGACTCAGGTATCTCTCTCTCTCTCTCTCTCTCTCTCTCTCTCTCTCTCTCTCTCTCTCTCTCTCTCTCTCTCTCTCTCTCTCTCTCTCTCTCTCTTTCTCTCTCACGCTCTCTCTCTCTCTCACACTGAACAGGCCTTACTGAAGACCGGACCTACACCAACTTGCAGCCCCGGAACAGCAGCCTATAACCCCTTCCTTCACAGCCAGATGGTGTCGTGTTGGGGTGAACACATGAGATGGTGGAGGGAGGGAGGGAGGGAGGGAGGGAGATAGAGAGAGGAGAGTGATGCTAAAGTGTAGTGGCAAGGCGATGAAAATGCCACCAAACGTCACTGTCAGCACCCTGCACTAGTGTGTCAATGCCAAGAGCAGAAAAGAGAGAGAGAGGAGAGAGAGAGAGAGAGAGAGAGAGAGAGAGAGAGAGAGAGAGAGAGAGAGAGAGAGAGAGAGAGAGAGAGAGAGAGAGAGAGAGAGAGAGAGAGAGAGAGAGAGAGAGAGAGAGAGAGAGAGAGAGAGACAGAGAGAGAGAGAGAGAGAGAGAGACAGAGAGAGAGAGAGAGAGAGAGAGAGAGAGAGAGAGAGAGAGAGAGAGAGAGAGAGAGAGAGAGAGAGAGACAGAGAGAGAGAGAGACAGAGAGAGAGAGAGAGAGAGAGAGAGAGAGAGA
>NW_028163361.1:7500-10000 GCF_964263955.1 Coregonus lavaretus
GCTGGACTCTGTCTCACCCATCCCAGCCATGGGCACCCAGAATGCCCATGTGTGAGTCAGGAGCCCTCCCCTGGTTCTCCTAGTGAAAATGACCTGTGGCGCCCCCCTGTGGATGGATCTTGGTGGGGGTGCTTGGACCCCTTCTTGGGGTCTCCTCCAAGCCAGCCATGCCGACCATGGGCACCCAAAACCCCCATGTGTGAGTGAACAGCCTCCCCAGTGTACCCATAGTGAAATCAGGCTTAAAGTGACCTGTGGCGCCCCCCTGTGGATGGATCTTGGTGGGGGTGCTTGGACCCCTTCTTGGGGTCTCCTCCAAGCCAGCCATGCCGACCATGGGCACCCAAAACCCCATGTGTGAGTGAACAGCCTCCCCAGTGTACCCATAGTGAAATCCGGCCTAAAGTGACCTGTGGCGCCCCCCTGTGGATGGATTCGGCTGTGGGTGCTTGGACCCCTTCTTGGGGTCTCCCCCAAGCTGGCCATGCCGACCATGGGCACCCAAAACCCCCATGTGTGAGTGAACAGCCTCCCCTGGGTCCCCATAGTGAAATCCGGCCTAAAGTGACCTGTGGCGCCCCCCTGTGGATGGATTCGGCTGTGGGTGCTTGGACCCCTTCTTGGGGTCTCCCCCAAGCTGGCCATGCCGACCATGGGCACCCAAAACCCCCATGTGTGAGTGAACAGCCTCCCCTGGGTCCCCATAGTGAAATCCGGCCTAAAGTGACCTGTGGCGCCCCCCTGTGGATGGATCTGGATGGGGGTGCTTGGACCCCTTCTTGGGGTCTCCTCCAAGCCAGCCATGCCGACCATGGGCACCCAAAACCCCCATGTGTGAGTGAACAGCCTCCCCTGGGTCCCCATAGTGAAATCAGGCTTAAAATGACATGTGGCGCCCCCCTGTGGATGGATCCGGCTGTGGGGTCTTGTACCCCCTCTTGGGGTCACCCCCAAGCCGGCCATGGGCACCCAAAACCCCCATGTGTGAGTGAACAGCCTCCCCTGTGTCCCCATAGTGAAATCAGGCCTAAAGTGACATGTGGGCGCCCCCCTGTGGATGGATCCGGGTGGGGGTGCTTGGACCCCCTCTTGGGGTCTCCCCCAAGCCATGGGCAGCCAAATCCCCCATTTGTGAGTTAAGATCATCCCCTGGTTCCCCTAGTGAAATCAGGCCTAAAATGACCTCTGTGGCGCCCCCCTGTGGATGGATCCGGCTGTGGGGTCTTGGACCCCCTCTTGGGGTCACCCCCAAGCCAGCCATGGGCACCCAAAACCCCCATTTGTGAGTTAAGATCATCCCCTGGTTCCCCTAGTGAAATCAGGCTTAAAATGACATGTGGCGCCCCCCTGTGGATGGATCCGGGTGTGGGGTCTTGGACCCCCTCTTGGGGTCACCCCAAGCCGGCCAAGGGCACCCAAAACCCCCATGTGTGAGGTAAGAGCCTCCCCTGGTTCTCCTAGTGTCCGCCGGCGGTTTACCATATGGGGGTGTCTGACCACCACCCCAATCCGAGAAAAGTGCATCAAAATCGGCCTCCGTGAGCCAGGAGTCGGTCCCTGGTTCTCATAGTGTCAACCGGATGATTTCCATATGGGGGTGTCTGACCACCAACCCAATCCGAGAAAAGTGCATCAAAATCGGCCTCCGTGAGCCAGGAGTCGGTCCCTGGTTCTCATAGTGTCAACCGGATGATTTCCATATGGGGGTGTCTGACCACCAACCCAATCCGAGAAAAGTGCATCAAAATCGGCCTTCCGGGAGCCAGGAGTCGGTCCCTGGTTCTCATAGTGTCAACCGGATGGTTTCCATATGGGGGTGTCTGACCACCAACCCAATCCGAGAAAAGTGCATCAAAATCGGCCTTCCGGGAGCCAGGAGTCGGTCCCTGGTTCTCCTAATGTCAACCGGATGATTTCCATATGGGGGTGTCTGACCACCAACCCAATCCGAGAAAAGTGCATCAAAATCGGCCTTCCGGGAGCCAGGAGTCGGTCCCTGGTTCTCCTAATGTCAACCGGATGATTTCCATATGGGGGTGTCTGACCACCAACCCAATCCGAGAAAAGTGCATCAAAATCGGCCTTCCGGGAGCCAGGAGTCGGTCCCTGGTTCTCATAGTGTCAACCGGATGGTTTCCATATGGGGTGTCTGACCACCAACCCAATCCGAGAAAAGTGCATCAAAATCGGCCTTCCGGGAGCCAGGAGTCGGTCCCTGGTTCTCATAGTGTCAACCGGATGGTTTCCATATGGGGGTGTCTGACCACCAACCCAATCCGAGAAAAGTGCATCAAAATCGGCCTTCCGTGAGGCAGGAGTCGGCCCCTGGTTCTCCTGTTGTCAACCGGATGATTTCCATATGGGGGTGTCTGACCACCACCCCAATCCGAGAAAAGTGCATCAAAATCGGCCTTCCGGGAGCCAGGAGTCGGTCCCTGGTTCTCCTAATGTCAACCGGATGATTTCCATATGGGGGTGTCTGACCACCAACCCAATCCGA
>NW_028163361.1:22500-25233 GCF_964263955.1 Coregonus lavaretus
GTGTGTGTGTGAACCTTTCCCACAGGAGGGCAGCACTGTGCAGGCAGCTCCAATGGAGCTGGCTGCTCTGTGCCCATGTATTATTTGTTCTCTCTCTCTCTCTCTCTCCCCTTTCTTCTGGCCTGCTGGGTCACTTTTGTGTGTGGAGGGCTGGACTCTGTCTCACCCATCCCAGCCATGGGCACCCAGAATGCCCATGTGTGAGTCAGGAGCCCTCCCCTGGTTCTCCTAGTGAAAATGACCTGTGGCGCCCCCCTGTGGATGGATCTTGGTGGGGGTGCTTGGACCCCTTCTTGGGGTCTCCTCCAAGCCAGCCATGCCGACCATGGGCACCCAAAACCCCCATGTGTGAGTGAACAGCCTCCCCAGTGTACCCATAGTGAAATCAGGCTTAAAGTGACCTGTGGCGCCCCCCTGTGGATGGATCTTGGTGGGGGTGCTTGGACCCCTTCTTGGGGTCTCCTCCAAGCCAGCCATGCCGACCATGGGCACCCAAAACCCCCATGTGTGAGTGAACAGCCTCCCCAGTGTACCCATAGTGAAATCAGGCTTAAAGTGACCTGTGGCGCCCCCCTGTGGATGGATCTTGGTGGGGGTGCTTGGACCCCTTCTTGGGGTCTCCTCCAAGCCAGCCATGCCGACCATGGGCACCCAAAACCCCCATGTGTGAGTGAACAGCCTCCCCAGTGTACCCATAGTGAAATCAGGCTTTAAAGTGACCTGTGGCGCCCCCCTGTGGATGGATCTTGGTGGGGGTGCTTGGACCCCTTCTTGGGGTCTCCTCCAAGCCAGCCATGCCGACCATGGGCACCCAAAACCCCCATGTGTGAGTGAACAGCCTCCCCAGTGTACCCATAGTGAAATCAGGCTTAAAGTGACCTGTGGCGCCCCCCTGTGGATGGATCTTGGTGGGGGTGCTTGGACCCCTTCTTGGGGTCTCCTCCAAGCCAGCCATGCCGACCATGGGCACCCAAAACCCCCATGTGTGAGTGAACAGCCTCCCCAGTGTACCCATAGTGAAATCCGGCCTAAAGTGACCTGTGGCGCCCCCCTGTGGATGGATTCGGCTGTGGGTGCTTGGACCCCTTCTTGGGGTCTCCCCCAAGCTGGCCATGCCGACCATGGGCACCCAAAACCCCCATGTGTGAGTGAACAGCCTCCCCTGGGTCCCCATAGTGAAATCCGGCCTAAAGTGACCTGTGGCGCCCCCCTGTGGATGGATCTGGATGGGGGTGCTTGGACCCCTTCTTGGGGTCTCCTCCAAGCCAGCCATGCCGACCATGGGCACCCAAAACCCCCATGTGTGAGTGAACAGCCTCCCCTGGGTCCCCATAGTGAAATCAGGCTTAAAATGACATGTGGCGCCCCCCTGTGGATGGATCCGGCTGTGGGGTCTTGTACCCCCTCTTGGGGTCACCCCCAAGCCGGCCATGGGCACCCAAAACCCCCATGTGTGAGTGAACAGCCTCCCCTGTGTCCCCATAGTGAAATCAGGCCTAAAGTGACATGTGGCGCCCCCCCTGTGGATGGATCCGGGTGGGGGTGCTTGGACCCCCTCTTGGGGTCTCCCCCAAGCCATGGGCAGCCAAATCCCCCATTTGTGAGTTAAGATCATCCCTGGTTCCCCTAGTGAAATCAGGCCTAAAATGACCTCTGTGGCGCCCCCCTGTGGATGGATCCGGCTGTGGGGTCTTGGACCCCCTCTTGGGGTCACCCCCAAGCCAGCCATGGGCACCCCAAAAACCCCCATTTGTGAGTTAAGATCATCCCCTGGTTCCCCTAGTGAAATCAGGCTTAAAATGACATGTGGCGCCCCCCTGTGGATGGATCCGGGTGTGGGGTCTTGGACCCCCTCTTGGGGTCACCCCCAAGCCGGCCAAGGGCACCCAAAACCCCCATGTGTGAGGTAAGAGCCTCCCCTGGTTCTCCTAGTGTCCGCCGGCGGTTTACCATATGGGGGTGTCTGACACCACCCCAATCCGAGAAAAGTGCATCAAAATCGGCCTCCGTGAGCCAGGAGTCGGTCCTGGTTCTCATAGTGTCAACCGGATGATTTCCATATGGGGGTGTCTGACCACCAACCCAATCCGAGAAAAGTGCATCAAAATCGGCCTCCGTGAGCCAGGAGTCGGTCCCTGGTTTCTCATAGTGTCAACCGGATGATTTCCATATGGGGGTGTCTGACCACCAACCCAATCCGAGAAAAGTGCATCAAAATCGGCCTTCCGGGAGCCAGGAGTCGGTCCCTGGTTCTCATAGTGTCAACCGGATGGTTTCCATATGGGGGTGTCTGACCACCAACCCAATCCGAGAAAAGTGCATCAAAATCGGCCTTCCGGAGCCAGGAGTCGGTCCCTGGTTCTCCTAATGTCAACCGGATGATTTCCATATGGGGGTGTCTGACCACCAACCCAATCCGAGAAAAGTGCATCAAAATCGGCCTTCCGGGAGCCAGGAGTCGGTCCCTGGTTCTCCTAATGTCAACCGGATGATTTCCATATGGGGGTGTCTGACCACCAACCCAATCCGAGAAAAGTGCATCAAAATCGGCCTTCCGGGAGCCAGGAGTCGGTCCCCTGGTTCTCATAGTGTCAACCGGATGGTTTCCATATGGGGGTGTCTGACCACCAACCCAATCCGAGAAAAGTGCATCAAAATCGGCCTTCCGGGAGCCAGGAGTCGGTCCCTGGTTCTCATAGTGTCAACCGGATGGTTTCCATATGGGGGTGTCTG
>NW_028163360.1:0-36482 GCF_964263955.1 Coregonus lavaretus
GTATTTTCCATAGTTGTTTTTTGGCGGATATTACTGTAGTTTACTGTAGTATTTACTATAGTGTTTTTTGCTGATATTATTTAAAAAACTAAACTGTAGT
This sequence comes from Coregonus lavaretus, assembly GCF_964263955.1. Taxonomy (NCBI): domain Eukaryota; kingdom Metazoa; phylum Chordata; class Actinopteri; order Salmoniformes; family Salmonidae; genus Coregonus; species Coregonus lavaretus. Next base: position 101 of record NW_028163360.1, read on the forward strand.
ATTTACTGTAGTGTTTTTGCAGATATTACTGTAGTATTTACTATAATGTTTTTGTTTAATTCTCTTTGACATAGAAGTGTGGGCTTTCTCCTTGAGGAAACCTACTGTAAAATTAATAACATAGCACATTTTCCATAACCTGTATTCTAAAGTATACTACAGTTTACAGTGAGGGAAAAAAGTATTTGATCCCCTGCTGATTTTGTACGTTTGCCCACTGACAAAGAAATAATCAGTCTATAATTTTAATGGTAGGTTTATTTGAACAGTGAGAGACAGAATAACAACAACAAAAATCCAGAAAAACGCATGTCAAAAATGTTATAAATTGATTTGCATTTTAATGAGGGAAATAAGTATTTGACCCCTCTGCAAAACATGACTTAGTACTTGGTGGCAAAACCCTTGTTGGCAATCACAGAGGTCAGACGTTTCTTGTAGTTGGCCACCAGGTTTGCACACATCTCAGGAGGGATTTTGTCCCACTCCTCTTTGCAGATCTTCTTCAAGTCATTAAGGTTTCGAGGCTGATGTTTGGCAACTCGAACCTTCAGCTTCCTCCACAGATTTTCTATGGGATTTAGGTCTGGAGACTGGCTAGGCCACTCCAGGACCTTAATGTGCTTCTTCTTGAGCCACTCCTTTGTTGCCTTGGCCGTGTGTTTTGGGTCATTGTCATGCTGGAATACCCATCCACGACCCATTTTCAATGCCCTGGCTGAGGGAAGGAGGTTCTCACCCAAGATTTGACGGTACATGGCCCCGTCCATAGTTCCTTTGATGCGGTGAAGTTGTCCTGTCCCCTTAGCAGAAAAACACCCCCAAAGCATAATGTTTCCACCTCCATGTTTTACAGTGGGGATGGTGTTCTTGGGGTCATAGGCAACATTCCTCCTCCTCCAAACACGGCGAGTTGAGTTGATGCCAAAGAGCTCCATTTTGGTCTCATCTGACCACAACACTTTCACCCAGTTCTCCTCTGAATAATTCAGATGTTCATTGGCAAACTTCAGACGGCCCTGTATATGTGCTTTCTTGAGCAGGGGGATCTTGCGGGCGCTGCAGGATTTCAGTCCTTTACGGCGTAGTGTGTTACCAATTGTTTTCTTGGTGACTATGGTCCCAGCTGCCTTGAGATCATTGACAAGATCCTCCCGTGTAGTTCTGGGCTGATTCCTCACCATTCTCATGATCATTGCAACTCCACGAGGTGAGATCTTGCATGGAGCCCCAGGCCGAGGGAGATTGACAGTTATTTTGTGTTTCTTCCATTTGCGAATAATCGCACCAACTGTTGTCACCTTCTCACCAAGCTGCTTGGCGATGGTCTTGTAGCCCATTCCAGCCTTGTGTAGGTCTACAATCTTGTCACTGACATCCTTGGAGAGTTCTTTGGTCTTGGCCATGGTGGAGAGTTTGGAATCTGAATGATTGATTGCTTCTGTGGACAGGTGTCTTTTATACAGATAACAAGCTGAGATTAGGAGCACTCCCTTTAAGAGTGTGCTCCTAATCTCAGCTCGTTACCTGTATAAAAGACACCTGGGAGCCCGAAATCTTTCTGATTGAGAGGGGGTCAAATACTTATTTCCCTCATTAAAATGCAAATGAATGTATAACATTTTTGACATGGGTTTTTCTGGATTCTTTTGTTGTTATTCTGTCTCTCACTGTTCAAATAAACCTACCATTAAAATGATAGACTGATCATTTCTTTGTCAGTGGGCAAACGTACAAAATCAGCAGGAGATCAAATACTTTTTTCCCTCACTGTACTTCCGTTTACTACAGAATTCTATAGTAAGTACTACACATGATCGAGGGATACTACAGTGTGTAGTATAGTATTCAACCTTTTGTTGCCCAGGGACTCCTTCCCAGGAAAACGTTAGCCCCCCCCAAAATTGCCACATGTCTTGTCTTATCATCAGGTGAATGATAATGGCAAGGAGAAGTAATCAACATTTTAAAATGAAGGGCCTCCCGAGTGACGCAGTGGTCGAAGGTACTGCATCGCATGAGGCGTCACTACAGACCTGGGTTTGATCCCGGGCTGTGTCGCAGCCGGCTGCGACCGGGAGACCAATGAGTCGGTACACAATTGGCCCAGCGTCGTCCGGGTTAGGGAGGGTTTGGCCAGTCAGGATGTCCTTGTCCCATTGCGCTCTAGCGACTCCTGTGGTGTGCCGGGCGCATGCACGCTGACATGGTCGCCAGTTGTACGGTGTTTCCTCTGACACATTGGTGCGGCTGGCTTCCGGGTTCAGCGAGCAGTGTGTCAAGACGCAGTGCGGCTTGGCAGGGTCGTGTTTCGTAGGATGCATGGCTCTCGACCTTTGCCTCTCCCGAGTCCGTACGGGAATTGCAGCGATGGGACAAGACTGTAACTACCAATTGGATATCACGAAAAAGGGGCATAAAGTTAAAAATAAAAATCAAAATTTTTAAATGAATAGATTTTGTAGATAGTGTTTCATTATTTTGACCTCCTGACATTAGAGTGTAAACTCTAAAAGGTAACTCCAAACACATTTTTGCTATGAGCAGCTGTTTAGCTGGTTAAACAAAGGTTAGCCATGTGTTGGCATAAAATTATGTCCAAGTCAATAAAGCTTACTAGCAGTCAGCGGCACTTGCCGCACTGGTAGCCTATTCGCGGATGGTTTTTCAAAGCCTATGTCAGATACTCCAGTTAGTGTAATTGGCTAAAATGAGTGTAATTTGCTCAATATTAGGAGTTAAGAAATAAAGTTTATGTAATTAAAAATAATATATTTTCCTCTTTTCTACTGCAGGTATGTAAATACAACATTTTTTATTATGTTATTGCTAGCACATAAAAACATTAAAATTACAACAAAAAAATTGTCAATTTTAAAAAATGTAATATCAATATATTTTCGTGGACCCCCTGCAGTACCTCCGTTGACCTCTAGGGTTGGACCCCCGGATGAATACCCTTGTTCTACAGTATCCTACAAAAGTCTATAGTAAGTAGTAGACATTATCGAGGGATACTACAGTGTGTAGTATAGTATTCTACAGTATACTACAAAATTATATAGTAAGTACTACACGTGATCGAGGGATACTACAGTGTATAGTATAGTACTACACTACAGTTTACTACAGAATTCTATAGTAAATACTGTAGTATACTATAGTATTTTTTTCATGTGGGCATAGTAGCTTATGTCTATAGATCAATATGCTTGCCTAATTTCTTTGGAGAACATAAACTGAAGCTGAAGCCTTTAGCGTAAATCATGCATCGATGTCACTTCGAGAGTTGAAATCAAGTTAGGATCTGGCCCTGAGACAGTCAGAGAGACAAACACACAAACAGAGGGGAATGTAGGATTAGAGCTGCCTCTGGTAGATATGTAACATGCACTTCTTTTGGGTTCTGGTTGATTATGATGGCGCGTCACTGTCACTGTAAGTATGTTTGACAACTGCCCCCCTCCCCCTATGCAGTGCTGCAATCCGCAGAGCTGCTGTCTGTCAGTCTGTGGGAGACTATATGAACACATATATGTGCACGCACGCTCACTCACTCACACACACACACACACACACACCAGAAACAAAGAAGCATAAGAACACACAAAACATACACAAAGAAACATACAGTACACAAACATAAACTCCCATAGCCTACTTACATGTGAGCTGTCTGGTTGCTGGTCTGTGTGCTCATATGAATATTCACGCTTGATGAGCAAATGCACACAAATCTATGGTACATACTGAACTGTCATGCATGCATGCACTCATGCAGAGTGAACACACACAGAGGCACAGATGCTTTCTGTTCCTACAGTAAGTTCTCATCTATTTTCTCTGGGTTCTCATCTATTTTCTCTCCTGCCATAAATCATGGAGCCATGCTAGGTGATTATAGGGACCTGGCCATCACTACACAAGCACACCAAAAGCACACAGGTTGGTCTGTTATAGTAAAGTCAGCATTATAGTCTTTGCTGACGCCTACAGTTAGGTTTCACCTGAGACAAGCAGAGGAGAGAGATATACAGTACAGATGGTTCCCACATGAAAACATACTATAGTACTATGGTATAAATACTATAGTATTCACTGTTTTTGCTGACTTTATTGTAGTATTCTCTGTAGTGTTTTTGCAGACTAAAGTCTGAAAAAACACTACAGTGAATACTGTAGTATTTACTGTAGTATACTGTAGCATACTGTAGTATTTACACTTAACTGTAGTATAAATACTTAAATTCCGCAAAAACACTACAGTGAATACTAAACTGTAGTATTTACTGTAGTGTTTTTGTGGACAATAATGTACTGTAATATTTACTAGTGCCTTTTTTTTGGATAATACTGTAGTATTTACAATAGTATTCTACAGTATACTACAATATTCTATAGTAAGTACTACACATGATCGATGGATACTACAGTGTGTAGTATAGTATTCTACAGTTTACTATAGAATTCTATAGTAAGGACTGTAGTATTCTATAGTAAACTGTAGTATATTTTTTAAATGTGGATTCAGTGCAAGTGCACAGCTCCTCAGGGCGATGGCTTCTTCCAAATACAGCTGTGGCAAATTGTCACAATACAGACACACACTGAGCATGCTGTTCACTGAGGCAAAACACACACATGTACGCACGTGCGCGCACATACAAACCAACGATGACAATAACACACATATAGGCACTAGCATGCATGCTCACAGGCACATGCCCTCTGCCCTACTACCACAAATACACCCTCTACTCTACTCCCAACAACTTCTACTAACAACCTTAACGTCATCAATAACCCTGTTCTTCTGTCACTCTTCCATTAGTGGCTCTTCTAATCTTGGACTCTCTTATATTAGATAACTGTTTTGATGAACAATCAGTGATGGATCTGCTCCAACTCAGATCAGCACGCACACAACTGGAACATACAACAAGACAGAGGAGTTTCATCCCAAACTGGAAAGACATAATATGCTAATATACATGTACATACTGTATTACTTAAGCAGCACCCAAAGGAGTGCTTTAACACATGAAGACGCATCACACAACACAAAAGAAACATGCCCTTACATACTAAGGCATGCATAGTCTTTTACAACCGACATTCTATTTGAAAACCAATATTAAACACGCACACACATTGACATTTTAGTCCTTTAGCAGACGCTCTTATCCAGAGCGACTTATAGGAGCAATTAGGGTTAAGGGCCTTGCTCAAGGGCACATCGGCAGATTTTTTACCTAGTTGGCTTGGGATTTGAACCAGGGACCTTTTGGTTACTGGCCCAATGCTCTTAATTGCTAGGCTACACATAACAGCTTCTCCCGGCTACTGTGCAGAGAATGCTGCAATGCACCGCAAGTGTTGACTAAGAAGAGGAGAGGAAGGGAGTGTAAGAGGGAAAAAGAGAGAGGGGAGACAGATGAAGGGAGGGGTAGAATGGTGGCGTGAGGGGAGAGAGATTACAGGGAGAGAGAGAGAAATGGAGAGACTTAGAGAGGAGACAGGAAGACAGGAGTGAGACTGAAAGAGGGAGAGAGGGAGTGAGAGACAACATTATAGAGAGAAAGCAAACGAGAGAGAGACAGACAGACAGTTAATGGGAGTGGTGGCCAGTGTTACTTTGCGACCTGCCAAAGAGGAGTCCCTCTCAGCTCTGATGAATGATCTGGCTAATGCGTTGGAATATGCAATTAGGGATCATGCAGAGAAAAGGGAGGAGGGAGGAAGTGAGTTCTCTAACCTCCACCTCCACCCCCCTTTCTCAGCTGTTTCCTCAGAGTGGATGACGACATGCAGAACAAGAAGACTCACATAGTCAACACAGGGGAGCTCACTCCAATCACTATCATCACTATCTGCTGTTTTCCTTAGGAGAACTGAAATGAGCATTGTAGATATTTGTGTGTGGTAACGTCATGTTATGATGGTGGGGACAGCAGGCTGAATTTGGGGATGAGTACTCCGGCAGAGGGAGTCTGATAAGGACCAGGGATGTCTGCTGCACTAGGCACTACACACTAGGCACTACACACTAGGCACTACACACTATGCATTAGGCACTAGACACTAGGCACTAGGCACTATGCCATGGCCTTATGGGCTGCGTTCTCATTTCAAAACAAACCCAATGACAGAAACCCACTAATCAGGTTGGTATTCCCCATCCAATTATATCAATATACAGTATGCACAAATTACATAAACCACTATGTCCTGGCATCCCATTTCCTCCTCTGCCTCATTCCCTATTTAAATGGCCTCTTAAATAAAAACCTAATTGAGTGAAGAGAATGGTGTCACGATTGAGCTAAGGGGCATTTCCATCGCCCATCCAGAATAATAGGGTGGGACAGTGGATTGGGAAAGATACTTTCCTCTGACGTAGGCAGCTTTCAATCTGATAAAGACTATTCAATTCTATTACGTTCCATCTTATTCTGGAACGGCTAAAAAGGATTACAGATCTGTCTGTCTGCTGTATTTCAATATCACAATATGTGACATTGAAACAGTCCCATTGTTGTTCTTATCTGGTGATGCTAATCCTATAAAATGAGCATATAGTACTTACTTTCCACAATAACGTTCACAGCTGGATAAATTCTATGCTTATAAATGCTCAGGAAACCAGCAAAATATAATGAGGCTGTTGTGATTTCACACAATTGCTTACACACACATGTAAAAATAGACATGATGTGATCCTAACGTAGTTGTTCACCGTCCACTACAACTCAGGTGTTAATTGAAATGCAGCTGGCTGTCTGAGAGGCCCTTCATGGTAAGTGGAAATAGGGTAACCTGAGCTGCTGTCATGTTCCAGAGAGAGGGTTGTGTCTGAGTCCTTCATCATAATGATCCATCATTTAAGCAGAGGTCAATGAGACTTCATCGCTCTTCAGACACAACATGAAAACCAAACTGAAACTCTCATTCGCTCATTGAATCAGATACCCTCTCAATCTGTCTGTGCCACCTCTGTTGGCGTGCCCTTTCACTCTCCACCCCAAATATTCAGCAACCCTCTCCGTACCCCTCCCTCCCCCTGTGCTCACCTGTATTTCATACTGCTGTGGCGCCCTATGGCCTCCTTCATGTGGGCATGGCCTTGGGGAACTGGGCGGGACCCCGACTGCTCCCTGGGCTTGGCTGAGCCATGGGTGTTATAGTTGCCATTACCCCCTTGGCTGCTCCCTCCACCACCTCCTCCACTGCCTCCCCCAGGGGGTGGCGCGGTGCGAAGGCCACATAGTCGGTCCTCACTGCGGCTCTTCAGGTTGTGCTCAGTGCAGGCGAAAGAAACCTGCATAGTGATCACTGCCTAGTCTCTGGTTCACTAAACTGGCCCCTGGAGAGGCTCTTTGGGATGCTGCTTAGGGTCAGACACCAAAATACTAATGTCTGCAAAAATGCTGCTACAACTTCAAGCTGCTTTGGTAGAATGTAGATGTTCTAGAGTGATGATGTCCCTGTCCAGACAAATGCCCAAACAGGGAAGGTTTGTATTTTCTGGCCAGATCCACAGGCGCCGGCAAGAATCCGGCAAGAATCCAGGCCCTAACCTGGCACGCAGAGTCAGCGTCTGGTCTGTCTCCGACTCGCCTCTCCTGTCTGGTGTTGCATCCCACACGGAGCTCCTCAGAGTTTTCTCAGTCTCAAAAGGTTTCTAGTGAGAACATTCCTCCCATTATCAGTGGGGAGCTGGTATACAGTGTGGTCCTTGGCTCGGAGTCGGAGGCTAATCAAGGGGCGCAGTTCCACGGGCTGGGGTAGGCTACCTCTCCAACCGCGCTCTCCACTGCACGGGAGCGCAACAGATTCCTCACTTAAAACAAGCCGACAGATTTGCCTAGTCTTGCAGAGACATCCGGAAAGATCCTGGAGGCGAGGAAGATGCTTGCTATATGTTTTTGCTACAGCTTGATAGGTAGGGTGGTAAAGCATTCATCAGCTTGCTTGTCTCCTCTTCAGCTACAAACTGAGGTTAGTCTATTGTTGTCGAGCCCAGCTAGAGCCCCGGAGTGCGGCGCAACAACGACATGAGCTATAGGCATTTTTCTCGCACCTTGGGTCGCCTTGCATATTTCGTCGCAAATAAAACGAATATAAACCGGGGACGTGCCACATCCACATGCACAGGCTCACAGAATTCAACACGCGCTAAAACACCATTGTCTTCGCATGCACACGTCCAATTTATTTCCTATATCTAACACAGTGCCCAGCCTCACGCAACAACATCGAACTAACGCAGAAAAAGCAACATCAGCACCCCCAAATCGCGTGCTAATTTCATCCACTTTGAATATTGTCAATATCATAACTGCTATAATCTCTGTCGGATATCCGTCAGGCTATACATTTCCCTCATCAAAAAACGATCCACATAGCATAAGGTTACCATTTCACAGCATAATTAATGGGTAACATTGAGATTATCTAATCAAATGCATAAAGCGATGCCACTATGTCCTTGCGTCCAGCTGTTTAATTTGAGCTGTTGATGATGATGGCTAATTCTCTTCAGAATTATAATTCCAATCCCTGGCTCTCATTGCTCCCAAAGTGTTAATCACGACACAGGCAAAATCGATGATTGCGAGTGGCGCCTCTCTCTCTCTCTCTCTCTCTCTCTCTCTCTCTCTCTCTCTCTCTCTCTCTCTCTCTGTGTATTGCGTGCACATTAAACAGAATGGGTGCTTTCTAACACATGCATATAACATACATTAATCTGCATGAAACTATATCACAATTCAGGGGGAAAAATCGCATGAAGAAAATCTAAAATCCCTTTCACTGGTGCATATGCGTACACATCGATAAACCTGGACCGCACTGGCAGCCTTAAATTCGATACACTATATCCACACACATGCAGGTCTGTTAAAGGCCACCCCCTTTATTACATAAATCCTACTGACACTCAAGCATATTGATGATGATTCCCCCTCCCCCTATTTTTCATGGTATCTCTCTGTCTCTGTCACCCTCTCTTGCTCACTCCTGCTTTCCCATTCCACCACCCTATACTAAAACACAGGCATGCAGTCGACGGATCTCTTAATTACCTCCACAGTTTATGAGGAAGTGGTACTGTATATTATGCAGCCTAATACTTTTGGCCGATATGAGTGAATGGTGGGGGTGGGGATGTACAGTACAATAAGTGAATGGTGGTGACAGCTCTCATTCTGCCTAATTGGCTTTTGAAGGAATCATGACATAAGTCATCAGGTATATGGGTAAAAGGGCCAGATGGCTTGCTGGTGTGCTGTGGGAGACCAAAACATATAAATGATTCTAAAAGCAAACCTAAAGCATTGATATTTTTGTTGTGAATCTGAGTGTTCCACAAACTCATCAATATTAATACATACACAGACTATGTGAGATTTACTCACATTTAGCTCATTAAATAAAATGTGCCATCATAATATCCCATAAGAATAACATTGAATATACATTCATATACAGTTGTGTGAAATACATTCTTCTTCTTCTTCTTCTTCTTCATCTTCTTCTTCTTCTTCACTGCTCAATTGCGTTTGCAGAATCGTGTATAATAACATCATTGTAAAGTTGTTGTGCATGGGAGTGCATGCAGGTGGCCTTTTGGCATTGCTTGCAAATGAGCAAATGTCCCCAAACTACAGGGATGAACCCATGTTCTGTCGATAACACCGGACAACTGTCTATGAGTGCACAGAGACCAGTGCGAACCAATCACACAGGGATAGCTCGGCTCAGCGAGCCAATCAATGAGCAGTGCATCTGTGCAGTGAGAGGATATAATCTGTTAATTGCTCAGAGATGAGGGTAAAGTCCAAAGTAACCAGATGCATGAATGTAACCTGCTAATATACTAGAGAGCTATCTCAGCGCCAAGAAACTGTAATTGATTCATACAGCCTCTCATAGCTGAAAAGACTGATAACTTGTGTTACTTTTCCAGGATATGGTTCTGCACAATGACATATTACATCATATTGTGGAATCTTTTAGCAGGAGATGAGATTACATGATGATGTGTAACTATAGAATGGATATGAATAACAAATAAAGAATACATATGCATTGGAGAGTTAGGATTATAAGTAAAGGTCTGCTTTTTTTCCACGCCTTTCTTTGGTGTGCTGCAGAGTGTTTGATGTAGCCTATTGGGTGTTTCAGGACCAGTGGTTATGTGAGGGTTACATTGGGAAAGCATCTGTACTAATTTCAGCACCATGGCCAGATCTCTATTCAACTGCGGATTAGGGATGTTACAAATGTAAAAAAAAAAAAAAAAATAAATAAAGGGTTAGGGTTACATTCTAACATTTAAAGTTTTTAAAAAAATCATAAAATGAAGTGAATTCACAATTCAGATATGGCTATACGACCGCTAGGGGGCAATGCAGTTACCACAGCCACAAAGTCATAAAGCCCGCCTGGTCTATTTCTAGAATTTCTCTTCAAATGATTTAAAACCTAAACTTAACCACACTGCTAACCTCATGCCTAACCGTAACCTTAAATTAAGACCAAAAGGATAATCTTTGTTTTCATTAATTTTTACGATTGGCCTATAGCCAATTTTGACTTTGTGGCTGTGGGAACTAGTGAAAACCGAGCGCACAGAAAAGTAGCCTAAATTGATAGTTATTTCAAAACGTCTAAAACCATGAATAGAGAGAGACTGTCAACGAATACAGCAAAAAGCTGCTGTTTTTATGAGTGAGTTAATGTTAAAGTTTTTATTCAGCACTGTCAACACTTTTTATTCAACACTTTTAGAAGCCATGAAAAGCGCTTCTCCATTCGCGCTGCAACAAGCAATGCAGCTTCAATGAATGAGTAGCAAAGTGTATCCAGTGGTGTAAAGTACTTAAGTAAAAAATACTTGAAAGTACTATTTAAGTAGTTTTTTGGGGTATCTGTACTTTACTTTACTATTTATATTTTTGACAACCTTTACTTTTACTTCATTACATTCCTAAAGAAAAGTATGTACTTTTTACTCCATACATTTTCCCTGACACCCAAAAGTACTCGTTACATTTTAAATGCTTAGCAGGACAGGAAAATGGTCTAATTCACACACTTATCAAGAGAACAACCCGGGTTATCCCTACTGCCTCTGATCTGGCGGACTCACTTACCTCGCTATCAGTAAATTTAAAAAAGAAAGACAATGGTGCCTTCTGGTTTGCTTAATATAATAATGCGGTGTGACTCGAGTTTCGCCATCAACTTTGTGGCTGTGGTAACTACTGGAAACCTTACCAGACGGCGCTCACCTTACTGCTGTCCCAAACCCTCTTAGCAGTGATGGTATTAATGCCGTTTTAGGTTCTCTGTTGTGTGCCTCTCCTCCATGTTCTCAGTTCTCAGTACGTACTTCATGTCCCACTTCTCATCAATGTGATGGCTCATTGGAGTATGACAGCGTGTTCATAGCCTTCCAACAATCTGTTGTTAACGCCAGGTATGGTGTTTGAGAGCTCGCGCATTGTACTTGCAGAGCAATCATTGTACCATTTCTCGATAAGGGGCGTCACAGTTGTTCAACATGACATCTTATAGTCTGGTTCTAGATATGCCATTAGGGTAGGTGTTCCCAAACTTTTTTGGCCCACGACCCAATTTTGTTATCTGAAAATTCACGCGACCCCAAGCATGTGAAAAAAAAAAGTAATTAACAGCCAAATGTTTAGTTTTTTAATTGGGGCTATGGCAGTCAATTGTAAAACATTCTAACAGTATTTCTGATTGTATTCTCAACTCACCATCATATACTTTTAAAGTGGGGCTATGATAGTCAATTGCGAATTAGTCTGACATAATTTCTCATATCTCACCACCACTAATGAGATTGGTGTGCTTGATGCATGTCGCGTCAGAGGTCTCAAAGTCAGGGGCGTGGTCGACAGTGCGCACCTCATCTCTCCTGTCACATCGAACCTGGATCGATATTTGTTTTTAATGCAGATGAGAGCACTGAATCAGCGTACCATGAGTTTTAATGCTCGGAGGGAGACGGCACAGTATTCCCTCTGAGTCAGGAACCAAAACTCCTCCATAGTGACCCGTGAATGAGTTGTCTGCAGCATTCGGTCAAATGACAGCTCAATCAGCTGTTCGATTTCACTTACCTGCATGTCAACTGAGCCTGGATCACAGTCAAACGGATTTCGCTGATTCTGTCACTCATCTGTCTAATTTTTTTTGCATTTCCCCTGCATGCTTGCGTTCAGTTCGTTCAGTTTCCCATATATGTACACTACCAGTAAAAAGTTTGGACACACCTACTCATTACAGGTTTTTCTTTATTTTTGACTATTTTCTACATTGTAGAATAATAGTGAAGACATCAAAACTATGAAATAACACATATGGAATCATGTAGTAACCAAAAAAGTGTTAAACAAATCAAAATATATTTTATATTTGAGATTCTTCAAATAGCCACCCTTTGCCTTGATGACAGCTTTGCACACGCTTGGCATTCTCTCAACCAGCTTCACCTGGAATGCTTTTCCAACCGTCTTGAAGGAGTTCCCACATATGCTGAGCACTTGTTGGCTGCTTTTCCTTCCCACATGGGGTCGCGACCCTTAGTTTGGGAATTAGGATACCAAATCAGCATTCAGGATTAGATCCACCCGTTGTATAATGGCTACATATCAACTGCAATCATTTCTGTAATCAGCTCAGGTTTTCTTACTCCATCCCTGATTGCATTGCTGCCATCAACGGTTTGGGTCTCACGGTGCCACCCTTTCAGCATTGCACCTGTACTGTCACTGTAGCTCAATTCCATCTAGCAAAGTTTGCATTTCATCACCTTCTCATTTAACTTCTCAAAGTATTGCCATACAGGACTTTGCTGTTGTCGCTTTCCTGTCTCACTGCCATTTTTCCAGGTGTTAATGACAATTACATGCGGAGCGCTTTATATCTGTGGCATATAATTTGAAAGATGCATATCTCCTCCTACTAACGTTACAGCATTGTTGCATTAGGTACTTGTTTAATTTAAAATTGTCCCTTTATGATGACGATTGGTACCTGTTACTAGTAGTTTTGTGATAACTGTACTGTGATTTAAATGTGGAGAAAAAAAAAGGTTTTCGGTTAGGGAGTTTTTCTAAACGTTAACGATCCCAATGTCGTTTAAATGCCCTGTCAATCTGAGGGTCATAGGTTAGAAATGGGTAGTTGTTGGGTAAAAAGAGGATGACAGGGAATGTGACAGGCGGCTCACATCCTATTAACACTGACAAGATTAGACTGTCAGGCACAAACATACATTTTTACAGCCAGACATATTCTTCATACAACCATATTTTACACCATCTGTGTGGTCTCTAGTGGGGGAAATGTGTAACTGCAAGGTGACCATTTTTCAAAAGCAGCAGATCTGTCACCATCTTTTAGGTCATACAAATCATCTCCTAGTGATGATAAACACCTGGGTTCTGGAATAGAAAAACAACACACACAACAACAATAGGCCATTCAAAGTGACAACTCCATGCCCAAAATGCAATTTTAAAACAGTTTGCCAGTGGATTATCCACAGATGGCAGGAGTAATGAGGGCAGACTGTGCCCCTCTCTGTCTCACTCCCAAAGCCTGATGTTTGATTTGTCTCAACCCACACCCTACGCCCTGCCACCCTCTCTCTTATAAGAACATAATCCCATCTCCTCTCTCTTTCTCAGAATTCATTTGATTCTGTGTGTGTGAAATCAGAACGTTTCCACTGCACTAAGATATCAGATTTAAAACACATTTCTAAAGAAATCTATTCTCATAGTTAACGGATTGATTGAATCTGTCAATGTGATGAGAAGACATATTCCTTCTTTAGACTACATTTTTTTTAGAAAGTGCACTCCTAAATTAGGACAGGACATACAAGGTGTTAAAAGGAGATGACAATGTTTTGTACCATTAAACATGTGAATATGTATCACTCAATTCAGTGAGAGTGGGGCTACACTCTCTCTTTCTTCTTTCTCTCTCACTCTCACTCTCTCTGTCTCCCTCTCGCTCACCTGTATATCATGGCAGTGCGTTCAGCCTCACAGTCAGTCAGGGAGATTGCACATTCTCTGAGGTACAGCTCCAGTCTGCGTTTCTCCACCAGCCTGTTGGCAGCCTCCAGGATCTGGGTGGCCAGTTCTGACTCACTCCTCTGCTGGGCTCTCCTGGACCCTCTCTTTGCCGTTGTGCCCCCAGCGGAGGACGAAGATTTGGGCTTCTTGCTGATGCCATACAGGTCCTCCACCGAGAACTTCCCTCCCTTACCACCGCCACCTTTGCCTCCAGCAAACATGACTGATAAAAGTATTTTGACTGAAGTGAAACTGACTTAGCAGATCTGACTTTCTTACTTGTTGCCTATGAGTCCCCTTTCTTTTGCATTTATGTGACCAAAAAGTAGACTGGATACTGAATCCTTTATGAGGCAGACGTGTTATTAATGCAAATAATAACGTCAAAAAGTTTGTATGCAAACCAGTGTCACTGTTACAGATTTGATCCTTCACATGCAAGGTTTATGCAAGTAGGATATGTGATGAAGAGTTTCAAAATCTATCTTGAAAACAGAATCACACAAAAAAAAAGTATTCACTGGTCCTGCTGATTCAAACACCTGTAAAACGTCAACAAGTCTTGATTTCTCTTTTCTGATGTCTTAATCCAGAATCCAGCTAAATAAATCCTAAAGTGACAACAACATCCAAACACTGGGAAAACAGATCCAAGAGAGATGGACTGATGAGCATTGCTTCTTTTGCTGAAGATGGACAGAAACAGCAATCTGAATCTCTCTCTCTCTTTATCTCCCGCTCAGATGAGGGACAGAGGGGGATTTATGTTGAAGCCCCACCAGCTTACATTTGCCCAGATTAGAAGGAGACCCGGATGAAAGAAAAATAAGTGAGGACCAGAAGACAGGGAGACCAAACCCCTCTACTTACACATCAATCAGCTGTAGTAACATTATGGGGTCAAATCTGGATCTTTATCTCCCGCTCCATGGGGATTACAGCCATGTCAATAGCAGCTCACCCAAGGATTCTAGAGATCTGCTCTCTGACCTTTTCCTGGGGCATTGACAACCTCAGACTCTTTCACTAGTGTAAAAAACAATCGATTCCAAAATCATTTAAGATATTATCCACCACGTCAATAGCAGATGTGTTATAACAACTGAGGTTCATGCTCTCCAGTTTCCATTGGTTACTAAAGCGAAAGGGTGGCTTCCAGCCGGCAGCTGGTACAGGCGTCTGACCAGTGGTGAGTGTTATTGGCAGGTGCTGGGCTGGTGTTCTGGCTGAGCCCCAGCCCGCTCTGTTTTTTCACACGGTCCCTTTAGAAGAGCTCTATGAGAGAACATCTCCTCTCCTCATTGGAGAAAAGCCTCTTATGTGCTGCCACTCTATCTCTCACTGCTTAAGTAGGACAGTATAGGACAGGAACATCTGGGTGCATCTGCTATCTAATGCAGTGGGCTCCTCTGCCTGACCATATCCCAGAGACTGTTGGGGAAGGAGTGAGAGAAAAGAGGAAGAAGAGAAAAGAAAGAGAAAAAGGTAACTCATGAACATTCAGAGCAACACACAGTACCGATGGTCCCTAAGAATGGTGCCTCAACCAAATGAGTTTCTGAGAAACCAGACTGTAAGTAATGACAGAAAGTGATGACTCATCTTAATGAACCTGTCAAGTTTTACAGAACAAATTTTCACAGCAAAACAGCCTGACTTTTACTTGATATATAGTCTACTATTTTGCTTTTCTAAACTAAATAAAATATGTTTACGCCTAATGTGCATGGAGTTTGAAAAATACATTCTCCACCCATGGTGACCCAGCAATTGACTGTCAAAGTTGAATCTTGAAGTAATCATATCACAAAATGGTCATAAGGAATCTGGAACTGATTGGATAAAACGTGAGGTCTGACTGATGACAGATTTTTAATGCATGAGTGAATGAGTGGGCATCAGTATAAACTCAGTGATTCCCTGAAAGCTCATTGACTCTCCAAGAACCCATTCAGTTGTATGAGTGGATTTATCAGTAGGTCTACTTTAATCTGTTTGTCCATCAGTTAGCCTAGTGGAGGTGGCAGTAGGGACTATTTCTATGCTGTGTTACTCCAGGTCTATGCTGCAGTGACATCTAGGAGCGGCGATTATCTGAGATTAATCTTCTCTAAGCGCTCTTCTGATTGACTGAAATCCCACTGGCAGCTGGCTAAGGCCAATCTCTCTCTTCCCTTTGAAAATGACAGACCCCAAGGTTCTCCAACTGCTAGGCACCTTGTAGTTTAGGTAACCATGGGTACTAAGAGTGCGGGAGAGTCAGGGTGTATGCATTACTAGGGTGGCCTTTATTCTCCTCCGGTACCTCCAGGAGTGCAGTTGAATACATTTTAGGTTATGTTTCATGCTTACATTACATGAGTTTGAACTAAAACACATAATTTTATTCAGGGACTGTTTGCCTGTGTTGACCTATGCCTCAAGGCATTTGCACAGAGGAACAGGTCAGTCTGTGTGGACAATTGACACATCTTTTGCTAACACAACTATTCATTTTCTGATAAAAGTAAAAGTAATGTATTCAAATTAAAATCAAAAAATGAATGGGCAGAATAAATGGGCAGAACACTAATGGTCACTTCCATCTTCTGCAGTCTGATTTTCTATTATGCTATTCCCCATCTACATACTACCCCTACTGAAGCTCACTCAACAGAACGAATGAGCTGTTCGTGGACTACAGGAGACAGCAGAGAGAGCACGCCCCCAACCAGATCGATGGAGCGGGTCAAAAGCTTCAAGTTCCTCAGCGTGCACATCACTGACAACCTGAAATGGTCCCTTCACACAGACTGTGTGGTGAAGAAGGCGCAACAGCACCTCTTCAACCTCAGGAGGCTGAAGAAATTCAGCTTGGCCTCTAAGACCCTCACAAACTTCTACAGATGCACCCTTGAGAGCATCCTGTTGGGCTGTATCACCGCCTGTTATGGCAATTGCACTGTCCACAACCGCAGGGCTCTACAGAGGGTGGTGTGGTCAGCCCAACGCATCATCGGGGTCACACTGCCTGCCCTCCAGGACATCTACAGCACCCAGTGTCAAAGGAAGGCCAAGAAGATCATCAAGGACCTCAGCCACCCGAGCCACGGCCTGTTCACCTTTCTACCATCTAGAAGGAGGAGATAGTATAGGTGCATCAAAGACTTATAAACAGCTTCTATCTCCAGGCCATCAGACTGTTAAACAGTCACCACTAGCTGGCCTCCGCCCAGTACCCTACCCTGAACCTTAGTCACTGTTACTAGCCGGCTACCGCCTGGTACTCTACCCTGCACCTTACCGAGACTGCTTTTCCCTATGTACAGTGCATTCGGAAAATATTCAGTCCCCTTGACTTTTTCCACATTTTGTTACATTACAGCCTTATTCTGAAATTGATTATTATTATTTTTTCTCATCAATCTACACACAATACCCTATAATGACAAAGCGAAAACAGGTTTGGTATTTGTTTTGCACATTTATAAAAAAACAAAAACAGAAATACCTTATTGAAATAAGTATTCAGACCCTTTGCTATGAGACTCGAAATTGAGCTCAGGTGCATCCTGTTTCCATTGATCATCCTTGAGATGTTTCCACAACTTGATTGGAGTCCACCTGTGGTAAATTCAATTGATTGGACATGATTTGGAAAGGCACACACCTGTCAATATAAGGTCCCACAGTTGACAGTACATGTCAGAGCAAAAACCAAGCCATGAGGTCGAAGGAATTGTCCGTAGAGCTCAGAGACAGGATTGTATCGAGGCACATATCTGGGGAAGGGTACCAAAAAATGTCTGCAGTATTGAAGGTCCCCAAGAACACAATGGTCTCCATCATTCTTAAATGGAACAAGTTTGGAACCACCAAGACTCTTCCTAGAGCTGGCCGCCCGGCAAACTGAGCAATCGAGGGAGAAGGGCCTTGGTCAGGGAGGTGACCAAGAACCCGGTGGTCACTCTGACAGAGCTCTAGAGTTCCTCTGTTGAGATGGGAGAACCTTCCAGAAGGACAATCATCTCTGCAGCACTCCACCAATCAGGCCTTTATGGTAGAGTGGCCAGACAGAAGCCACTCCTCAGTAAAAGATACATGACAGCCTGCTTGGAGTTTGCCAAAAGGCACCTAAAGGACTCTCAGACCATAAGAAATAAGATGATCTGGTCTGATGAAACCAAGATTGAACTCTTTGGCCTGAATGCCAAGCGTCACGTCTAGAGGAAACCTGGCACCATCCCTATGGTGAAGCATGGTGGTGGCAGCATCATGCTGTGGGGCTGTTTTTCAGTGGCAGGGACTGGGAGACTAGTCAGGATCGAGGGAAAGATGAACGGAGCAAAGTACAGAGATATCCTTGATGAAAACCTGCTCCGGAGTGCTCAGGACCTCAGTCTCAGGTGAAGGTTTACCTCCCAACAGGACAACAACCCTAAGCACACAGCCAAGACAACGCAGGAGTGGTTTCATGACAAGTCTCTGAATGTCCTTGAGTGGCCCAGCCAGAGCCCGGACTTGAACCTGATCGAACATCTCTGGAGAGACCTGAAAAAAGCTGTGCAGCGACGCTCCCCATCCAACCTGACAGAGCTTGAGAGGATCTGCAGAGAAGAATGGGAGAAACTCCCCAAATACAGGTGTGCCAAGCTTGTAGCGTCATACCCAAGAAGATTCGAGCCTGTAATTGCTGCCAAAGGTGGTTCAACAAAGTACTGAGCAAAGGGTCTGAATACTTATACTACCGTTCAAAAGTTTGGGGTCACTTAGAAATGTCCTTGTTTTCGAAAGAAAAGCATTTTTTTTGTCCATTAAAATAACATCAAACTGATCAGAAATACAGTGTAGACATTGTTAATGTTGTAAATGGCTATTGTAGCTGGAAATGGCTGATTTTGTATGGAATATCTACATAGGTGTACAGAGGCCCATTATCAGCAAACATCAGTCCTGTGTTCCAATGGCATGTTGTGTTTGCTAATCCAAGTTTATCATTTTAAAAGGCTAATTGATCATTAGAAAACCCTTTTGCAATTATGTATTACATCTGAAAACTGTTGTGCTGATTAAAGAAGCAATAAAACTGGCCTTCTTGAGACTAGTTGAGTATCTGGAGCATCAGCAATTGTGGGTTCGATTGCAGGCTCAAAATGGCCTGACACTCCCATGCGAGAAATTGCCAAGAAACTGAAGATCTCGTAAAACGCTGTGTCTACTCCCTTCACAGAACAGCTCAAACTGGCTCTAACCATAATAGAAAGAGGAGTGGGAGGCCCCGGTGCACAACTGAGCATGAGGACAAATACATTAGAGTGTCTAGTCTTAATCTTTTATTTTTACTGGCCAGTCTGAGATTTGGCTTTTTCTTTGCAACTCTGCCTTGAAGGTCAGCATCCCGGAGTCGCCTCTTCACTGTTGACGTTGAGACTGGTGTTTTGCGGGTACTATTTAATGAAGCTGCCAGTTGAGGACCTGTGAGGCGTCTGTTTCTCAAACTAGACACTAATGTATTTGTCGATTTTAGAATAAGGCTGTAACTTAGCAAAATGTTGAAAAAGTCAAGGGGTCTGAATACTTTCCGAATGCACTGTACATAGTCATAGAACACTGGTCACTTTAATAATGTTTACATACTGTTTTACCCACTTTATATGTATGTACTGTATTCTAGTCATGGCTCATCCCTTATAACTACTTCTGTACACACCTTTTCTATTCATATACTGTCTATACTCACCATCATATATATATATATATATATATATATATATATATATACTACCAGTCAAAAGTTTGGACACACCTACTCATTCAAGGGTATTTCTTTATTTTTTACAGTTGTATATATTGTATAATAATAATGAAGGCATCAAAACTATGAAATAACACATATGGAATCATGTAGTAACCAAATAAGTGTTAAGCAAATCAAAATGTATTTTATATTTGAGATTCTTCAAAGTAGCCACCCTTTGCCTTGATGAAAGCCTTGCACACTCTTGGCATTCTCTCAACCAGCTTCATGAGGTAGTCACCTGGAATGCATTTCAATTAACAGGTGTGCCTTGTTAAAAGTTAATTTGTGGAATTTCTTGCTTTCTTAATGTGTTTGAGCTAATCAGTTGTGTTGTGACAAGTTAGGGGTGGTATGCAGAAGATAGCCCTATTTGGTAAAAGATCAAGTCCATATTATGGCAAGAACAGCTCAAATAAGCAAAGAGAAAACGACAGTCCATCATTAATTTAAGACATGAAGGTCAGTCAATCCAGAAAATTTCAAGAACTTTGAAAGTTTCTTCAAGTGCAATCGCAAAAACCGTCAAGCGCTATGATGAAACTGGCTCTCATGAGGACCGCCACAGGAAAGGAAGACCCAGAGTTGCCTATGCTGCAGAGGATAAGTTCATTAGAGTTAACTGCACCTCAGATTGCAGCCCAAATAAATGCTTCACAGAGTTCAAGTAACAGACACATCTCAACATCAACTGTTCACAGGAGACTGCGTGAATCAGACCTTCATCGTCGAATTGCTGCAAAGATTCCACTACTAAAGGACTCCAATAAGAAGAAGAGACTTGCTTGGGCCAAGAAACATGAGCAATGGACATTAGACCGGTGGACATCTGTCCTTTGTTCTGATGAGTCTAAATTTGAGATTTTTGGTTCCAACCGCCGTGTCTTTGTGAGACAGAGTAGGTGAACTGATGATCTCCACATGTGTGGAGGAGGTGTGATGATGTGGGGGTGCTTAGCTGGTGACACTGTCTGTGATTTAATTAGAATTCAAGTCACACTTAACCAGCATTGCTACCACAGCATTCTGCAGCGATACGCCATCCCATCTGGTTTGCACTTAGTGGGACTATCATTTGTTTTTCAACAGGACAATGACCCAACACACCTCCAGGCTGTGTAAAGCTATTTGACCAAGAAGGAAAGGGATGGAGTGCTGTATCAGATGACCTGGCCTCCACAATTCCCCGACCTCAACCCAATTGAGATGGTTTGGGATGAGCTGGACTGCAGAGTGAAGGAAAAGCAGCCAACAAGTGCTCAGCATATGTGGGAACTCCTTCAAGACATTTGGAAAAGCATTCCTCATGAAGCTGGTTGAGAGAATGCCAAGAGTGTTTAAAGCTATCATCAAGGCAAAGGGTGGCTGCTTTGAAGAATGTCAAATATAACATATATTTTGATTTGTTTAATACTTTTTTGGTTACTACATGATTCCATATGTGTAATTTCATAGTTTTGATGTCTTCACTATTATTCTACAATGTAGAAACATTTTAAAAATAAAGAAAAACCCATGAATGAGTAGGTGTTTCCAAACTTTTGACTGGTACTTTATATAAATTAAATATCAAAATATATAGATATATAGATACAATAATAATAATATATTATATACAGTGGGGAAAAAAAGTATTTAGTCAGCCACCAATTGTGCAAGTTCTCCCACTTAAAAAGATGAGAGAGGCCTGTAATTTTCATCATAGGTACACGTCAACTATGACAGACAAATTGAGAAAAAAAATCCAGAAAATCACATTGTAGGATTTTTAATGAATTTATTTGCAAATTATGGTGGAAAATAAGTATTTGGTCACCTACAAACAAGCAAGATTTCTGGCTCTCACAGACCTGTAACTTCTTCTTTAAGAGGCTACTCTGTCCTCCACTCGTTACCTGTATTAATGGCACCTGTTTGAACTTGTTATCAGTATAAACGACACCTGTCCACAACCTCAAACAGTCACACTCCAAACTCCACTATGGCCAAGACCAAAGAGCTGTCAAAGGACACCAGAAACAAAATTGTAGACCTGCACCAGGCTGGGAAGACTGAATCTGCAATAGGTAAGCAGCTTGGTTTGAAGAAATCAACTGTGGGAGCAATTATTAGGAAATGGAAGACATACAAGACCACTGATAATCTCCCTCGATCTGGGGCTCCACGCAAGATCTCACCCCGTGGTGTCAAAATGATCACAAGAACGGTGAGCAAAAATCCCAGAACCACATGGGGGGACCTAGTGAATGACCTGCAGAGAGCTGGGACCAAAGTAACAAAGCCTACCATCAGTAACACACTACGCCGCCAGGGACTCAAATCCTGCAGTGTCCCCCTGCTTAAGCCAGTACATGTCCAGGCTCGTCTGAAGTTTGCTAGAGTGCATTTGGATGATCCAGAAGAGGATTGGGAGAATGTCATATGGTCAGATGAAACCAAAATATAACTTTTTGGTAAAAACTCAACTCGTCGTGTTTGGAAGACAAAGAATGCTGAGTTGCATCCAAAGAACACCATACCTACTGTGAAGCATGGGGGTGGAAACATCATGCTTTGGGGCTGTTTTTCTGCAAAGGGACCAGGACGACTGATCCGTGTAAAGGAAAGAATTAATGGGGCCATGTATCGTGGGATTTTGAGTGAAAATCTCCTTCCATCAGCAAGGGCATTGAAGATGAAATGTGGCTGGGTCTTTCAGCATGACAATGATCCCAAACACACCACCCGGGCAACGAAGGAGTGGCTTCGTAAGAAGCATTTCAAGGACCTGGAGTGGCCTAGCCAGTCTCCAGATCTCAACCCCATAGAAAATCTTTGGAGGGAGTTGAAAGTCTGTGTTGCCCAGCGACAGCCCCAAAACATCACTGCTCTAGAGGAGATCTGCATGGAGGAATGGGCCAAAATACCAGCAACAGTGTGTGAAGACCTTGTGAAGACTTACAGAAAACGTTTGACCTGTGTCATTGCCAACAAAGGGTATATAACAAAGTATTGAGAAACTTTTGTTATTGACCAAATACTTATTTTCCACCATAACTTGCAAATAAATTCATTACAAATCCTACAATGTGATTTTCTGGATTTTTTTTTCTCATTTTGTCTGTCATAGTTGACGTGTACCAATGATGAAAATTACAGGCCTCTCTCATCTTTTTAAGTGGGAGAACTTGCACAATTGGTGGCTGACTAAATACTTTTTTTCCCCACTGTATATATATATTTATATTCCAGACTCCGACATTGCTCATTCTGATATTTCTTTATTTTTACTTCTCCGATTATGTGCACATTGTTTCGTATTGCTAGGTATTACTGCACTGTTGGCGCTAAAAACACAAGCATTTCGCTGCACCTGCGATAACATCTGCAAATCTGTGTAGGTGACCAATAAACTTTGATTTGATTTGTTACAAAGCTTTTCCTCAGTCCCACATGAATGGGACACATGTTTTAACCACCAACCCAATCAATATCAAATGCACTGGAGCAAAATTAAATGTCCCTCTAAGGAATTATTTAAAGCAGATCCAATACCAAAGAGTGCTTCAGTGTTTGAATATTCTTACTGAGAATATTCTTTTGAGATTTCCTTTCTTATCATGTTATTAAAGCTTAAAATAATACTTATAGAAAGTCTGGCATTTGGCTTGCTCATAGATAGGTATTGAAAATCGAGAATTTGCTGTATTAATGATTGGACTATCATCTAGAACTCCCACCCCTGGAGTTAATGTACTCATGCAATGCAGAAGGTGGCGATAGTCAGCACAACATAATTTGTTAAACTAAACTAGTCCACCAGCAAAGAAGAACATTATTTAGCCGTTGAAGATGGCTGCGTACATGTCAGCGAGCCGTTTAGAACATGCTTTTAGTACAAATGATTTTGTACCAGAATGGGCACAAGAAGAAGTTAGCACTGGGGTGAGGAAATTTAATATAGCACCCTTCCTTTTACACATGTTTAAATGAGTTGCCCAAGCTGAACGCCAGGACATTTACGTGGCTAGCTAGCTTAGCTATCAATGATACTGCAGAAGCGCTCGTCTATTCGACGCTAGTTAGCTAGCTCCAGCATCTTACAGCTGAGCCAGATCTTGCACGGAAGCACGATGTTGAATTGCATAGAATTCTACGTCGGGCAGAAATGAGCGTTTGAATCCGGAAAGTTTGGGCTCACGACTTCTACAAGCCAGAAAGTTGAATAAAGTGACATTTTAACGTAGTGTACCGGTTGTCTATGGGGTAGGAATGTGAGACAATACATCCACAGGAAAGTATAATTACATAATAATATGCCATTTAGCAGACGCTTTTATCCAAAGCGATTTACAGTCATGCGTGCATACATTTTTTTTATTTTATTTTTTGTGTATGGGTGGTCCCGGGGATCGAACCCACTACCTTGGTGTTATAAGCGCCGTGCTCTACCAGTTGAGCTACATGCAATTCAACGTCTTGTTTCCAGGCAATGCCAGATCATGACGTTGCTAGACAGTTAGCCATTAGTCTCTTCTACATAGCTAATGTAATTGGGATTATTTTCACCTAAATAAAGCGATAATTGAGTGCTGATTCTACATGTCTAATTGCAGACAACCATTATGGCAGTGGAGTTTAATGGAGGGGTTGTGATTGGTGCTGACTCCCGAACAACAACAGGGTAAGTTAGATCAAGCAGCTAAGTTTAGGTCTTGCTGACTTCCTGATCTAGGTAATAGCAATACTAGCTTGCTGATTATGTCGGCCTCAATTCCACAAACATTTTCATAATGTGCCTTTACTGCCTTGTGCAGCCAAAAAGTCACAATCCTTCTCTTTTCCATCT
This sequence comes from Coregonus lavaretus, assembly GCF_964263955.1. Classification (NCBI taxonomy): domain Eukaryota; kingdom Metazoa; phylum Chordata; class Actinopteri; order Salmoniformes; family Salmonidae; genus Coregonus; species Coregonus lavaretus. Next base: position 24,822 of record NW_028163360.1, read on the forward strand.
GTTTGTAGCGCTTACATTGCCAATCGAGTTACTGACAAGTTGACTCCCATTCACGACCACATCTTCTGCTGCCGCTCTGGGTCTGCAGCTGACACACAGGCTGTTGCTGATGCAGTCACCTATCAGCTGGGCTTTCACAGGTAACACCCTAGGGCCTAGGTGACAAATACCTTTAACCAAAAAGAACTCGGCACACAGCAATAGTGGGTCTCTCGATACCACCCAAAAATAATGTCTAAAGCGTGTCTGATTCTACTTTTATTCACCATGAAATATCTCTTCTCTGGACCTGCTGCAGTATTGAGCTGGATGAGCCTCCACTTGTGCAAACGGCAGCCAACCTCTTCAAGCAGATGTGCTACAGATACAGAGAGGAACTGATGGCTGGCATCATTGTGGCTGGCTGGGATAAAAGAAAGGGTGGACAGGTGAGTTCCCAGCATCTGTATTTGGATCATACACACCAACCACTTTTTCCCCATTGTCTCAAAGAATTGTATTATGACCCTTCCCTCCTCTTCCCCAGGTGTACACAGTCCCAATGGGAGGGATGATCGTGAGGCAGCCAGTGTCAGTAGGGGGTTCTGGTAGCTCCTACATCTATGGCTTCATGGATTCTAACTACAAGCCTGGAATGACCAAGGAAGAGTGCCTTCACTTCTGTACCCAGGGTGAGTAGGGCCAGAGTTTGACAGTCTCATGTAGCTTAGTTGGTAGAGCATGCAGTGCCAGGGTTGTGGGTTCGATTCCCACTGGGGACCAGTACTTAAAAAGTATTACAATGTATGCACTCACTACTGTACGTCGCTCTGGATAAGTAGCACACTGGTGGGTAATTCTGGTCCTGGAGAGCTGCAGTGTGTGCAGGCTTTTGTTCAAGCCCTGCAGTAACAAAGCTGATTGAAATAGTCCTAATATTGTTGTTCTAAATTGAATCCCCTGATTACACGATGAGTTGATTATTTGAATCAGTTGGGCTTGAACAAATGCCTGCACACACATCAGCCCCTGTAGCCCACCTCTTCTCTTCACAATGTCATTAGGCTGTTTCAAATCTCTTCAGCTACTGCTTTTCTAATCTCTGTTCACTCATGAATCATGACCACTGAAAAAGACTTGTTAGTTGAATATGATGGGACACAGGCTGTGTTGTTAATATGTCCCTCTCTCCATTCAGCCCTGGCGCTTGCCATGGAGCGGGACGGTTCTAGTGGAGGAGTGGCCCGTCTGGCAGCCATCACAGAGGAGGGCCTGGAGAGACGGGTTGTTTTGGGAAACCAGCTGCCCAAATTCTCCAATGCCTAGACAAGGAGCAGAGGGAAGTTGCTGTGCAGACAATGCACCCCTTTCAAGTCCATTCACATAAGCCCTAAACCTAGTCCGGTGTAGTTTTTGTAATGTAAGATTTGTCTTGTAATAAAAAATACTGAAACGTAGATACATTTGTGTTCTCATGTCTGTTTCCTATTTGATATTATTTCTTGGAAATGGAGTGAAACTTCACACAAGACATACTATGAAGGATAACAGGAAAAATGTTTCTTATATGGGTTAAAACACGGAGTGTACAGATAAAAACAGTACAGTTGTGCAGAGAATAACTCTTGGTGATAGTGGATTAGTAGACTGAGAGTGAGTCAGTAAATGAGTAAGGACTGCAATATACTGGAGGCAAGTGTGTGTACATGTTTTAGTAGAAAAAGAGACTGCATGAGAGAGAGAAAGAGCCCCCAGCACACCACACAAGGCCATTCGTCTGGAATGAAACTAGAGTTTATTCAGTCCAAGCGTTGGATGTTTTGCCATTAACCTACAATTTGTCAGAAGAACATTGGAGATTAGACAAAGATAAAAGGAAAGGTAGCTATGTCTCCATGGTTACACTATGTGGTTACATTCATGTTTTCACATCAGGCAATAAATACACTTGCACTAAAACAAATATTACATTTCCATAATCTCTATCCCATGTGTGATCTAAGGTGTGATCTTTGAAGACATCTTTCATAGTCAATAGCTAGGTTTTCATCCAATTGGTGACAGATTTTCATGCAAATATTCAAAAATATATGTAAAGAAAATATGCACATTTTCCCATCAGTGGTGTTTCACCAAACATACTTGTTGCGGATAAAAGTCAGTGCGTGATGATGTAGCCTACGTAATGCACACAAAATGTACTTTTTCGCTTAAGTTTTCATGTACCGAATAAAAATAACAATTTCAATGTGTTTCCATCGCATTTTCAACTCTACGGATAGTTTTGTCACAAAAACGGTTGCATTAAGTAGCAAATGTGCATACTCGCATGTTTCACTGTGGCTGTCATATTTTTAATTGGTACAACCTCCTCGCAAATGTGCAGCTCGCAGATACAGTGAGATATTATTATGGATAACAGCGAGAATAATTGTATTTGTCAAACAGCAGTCAAACATAGCTCATGTCACCAGAATAAGATTATCTTTATTTATTGGAAAGGAGCATCAAGATCAACCTGCACTTTCACCCCCCTGTGAATCATCATAACTTATAGTGGGAGAAACACACACCATATCATCGCGTGACTCCAAGTTTACTTCGATATGATGGTTATTATATCAATATTTGACCATAAAGGCGTTTCCACTACCATTTATAGCATAAATGTTACCGACACAAAAAGATCCCACCATGTCGATCGAACTAATTATCTGTCGGCATTTATAAAATTGTACCGAAACTACCTGTTTCCATCACGGCTGTTTTTTTTTTTTATACGGTATGACTTAACTCGCATAAAAACTGTGGATGGAAACGTGGTTATTGATTTTAAAAATACATGTATTGATCAGACATAATTACAACATAGGTGTAATGTAATCAAATTAAATGAATGGAACAAAAAACGTTTAGCAGGCACTAGTTTGCATCAAGTCTGTCTTGAGCATTTGGCCATAGGTTCTCGTTGACAAATGTCCTCTTGCACCTGGGGAAAATATTTTAGCATGGTGAATCCAAGACTGACATAAATCTGGATTGATGTCATTGCATGCCTTATCCATGGCCTGAAGGAGGATGCCATGGCAGGCTTCTGGGGATGGCAATCATACATTTTCTACCTGTATTGTAATCTTGTATTTTATTTTACAGTATTGTATTGTACTTCTGTATTGTAGTGGTCTTGTGTAGCTCAATTAGTAAGAGCATGGCCCAAGCAACACCAGAGTTGTGGGTTCGATTCTCCCTCGATCACATACATAGGAAAATGTATAAACTCACTCTTGTCACTTTGGATAAAAGCGCCTCCTACTTAAATGGCATATACAGTGAGCTACAAAAGTATTGGGATAGTGACACATTTGTTGTTGTTTTGGCTCTTTACTCCAGCACTTTGGAATTTAAATGATACTATGAGGTTTAGAAATTACAGCACTTTTTGTAAATAAGAAGAGAATATGTTTCTAAACACGTCTACATTAATGTGGATGCTACCATGATTATGGACAGTCCTGAATGAATCGTAAATAATGATGAGTGAGAAAGTTACAGACACACAAATATCATACCCCCAAGACATGCTAACCTCTCACCATTACAATAACAGGGGAGGTTAGCATTTTTGGGGGGTATGATATTTGTGTGTCTGTAACATTCACTTTTGAAGAAGGCACTTTGATTCCTCTCCTTTGCTTATGTTGCAAGAATTCAGGATGTATAATTTTAAAAGATAAGCCATTATTTCAGGTAATAAGAAGCTTACATTGTGTTTTCCACACCCTCAGGAGGTCCAAGGTTGTGCAGCATCAGAGTTCAGAGATTGAGACTGAGCCTATCCCTCCTCCCCCACAGTCTAGCGCCCTGTCACAGAGCCGAGAAGATTTCTGTCACAGGATTCTATGTCAGCCAAGGTGGTGTCCTCTTCACTCACCACCAACAATCTCACTCTATTATAAACACATACAGTACGCAATCAATGTTTGGAAATGCTCCAGTCAAATGCACTCTTACTGATAGAGGTCTGTATCTGTTGTTCATGAATGAAGAAGTGTCTCCTGAGCCCGCCACATCCTACAGCCCTTTTCAGATGCAGAGGTTCTAAAATAAACCTGAAGGACTAGTGAGTAAACCACAGACGATTAGCCAATGACTTAGTAACCTAAACATGTTTCACTGTGGCTGTCATATTTTTAATTGGTACAACCTCCTATGATTGAGGTAAAGAGTTTGTTTGTTTCCATTATGTACAAGGTTGGCGTGATCATGGCAGAAGCACCTCCAGCAGGATAAAGAGGTTAAAAAAAGGGGGAAGGCTGGGTCTTGGGAAACTCTCCAGCTGCTGATGGGCCGGAAGAAAAAGGGGAGTACTGGGGGAGCAGCACAGAGTGGCAGCAGTGCTGCAGCTCATTGGGGACCTCTGCAGGTGATAGAGCTCTATTGATCAGTCAGTGAAAGGCTTCTGATGCCAGATAGGGCATCGGAGATGGATGGCCTGAGCCAGCGGCTCATTGAGGAGGATAAGCTTATCATTAAATATAGAAACCTAATTCTTCAAATGAACCCAAACATAATCCTGTTGCAGGTTGAAGGGGGGGACTTGGTGGGGCTCCAATCCCAGGTGTAAGGCAGAAGAGGGCATTTCCCAGGGGCCAGCAGATGACAGCAGCATGCCTCAGGCTCAGCTGGAGCCCAGCCTGGGTTTCAGCACCACTACAGTGGAGAGGCAGGGTGAAGACACTGACTCCCTCAGTCCAACCCTCACCAGTCCTTACGTCCAGCAGGAGGTGGATGAACGACTGACTGATATTATATTATAGAGTAACTGGAATTGAGGAAGTAAATGTGAATATCCCTTATCCTACTGTGATGTCTTTGCAGAGTCTGTTTGGAGGATTTGAACAAGCGTCCCATCTTGCTCCTGGCGGGAATCCGATGATGTCATTTGTCCTGGCAACTGCTGATAGACAAGCCATGGGGGGTTGGCAAGGCCCTTGTCTGTCCCATAATGAATTCTCGGGCAATGGGCACACTGCAGAGTAGTAATTGTATTTTTAATATATTTATCCAAAGCAGTTCACATTGTATGAAGGGGAAATAATTTGTATTGATCAGATTAAGAGTTTGAGGGAAATGTTTTGCCATGTTACTTTACATTTGTTCAGATTTTACAGCTTAAAACACTTGGTCAGTTCATGTTACAACGGATAGCCAGGCAATGAAAAAATTGGAGGAAATAAATACATAAAACGTAACATTTTAGTTTGCATTCCAGTGTGACTAGTATAGTCTTGAACTGGGGAGCTTTATATAAGGAAATGTATTAGAGAAAAAAATTGCATAAGGATTTGCCTTGGCTGCTCACTCCACTGATGTTTTGACAGCCCATTCCTCGTCTGAGAAGGCTTTCAGTTCCCCGAAGGGCTGTCGAGGCAGTTTTTGAGGTAGCGAAGTGTGAGACTAGTGGCCTCAGCCTTCAACTGAGTCCATCTCTTAAAGGACTTTGACCTTGTTCTGTCAAAGCCAGACAACCTGACTAGAAATTTATTAATTTATGTTTGGCTTTCAAGGGGAATATGCTGTGCAGTAAGCCATTTCCCTTGAAAGCCAAGCATATACATTCATTAATTATAATGTATAGTGCTGCAAACCCACTGAACTGTATTCAGTTATTACAATCAGTTATTTTTATCAGCAACTTGTCTGTCTTGGTCACTGTCTTTATCAAAACAAATTGTATTATAAACATTTAATAAAGACTAGACATTAACCTTTGCTTTAGACTTCAATGTAGGATCCTAATGGCATTCTGTAGGCCTACTGTAGCATATCACTTTTTCACACTTCCTCCAAGTCTTGATAGCAGTTATTTTGTAATTCTAGAATGCATGAGTCATTGTTTTCCAAATGATGGGATCAATAATTCCTCCAGCCCATTCTGTCATGATGACATCCAGAAAGTGAAAGTAGCTTAACATATAGCGGGATCATTACAGCCCGTACAAAGCCTTCATTGAAAAGGCTTTGTACGGGTCCCTGCAGCAGTTGCGATCGCCTGTGTGACATAAAGACAAACAGTTATACAATAAATGTTCATGGCACATATCTCCTGTTCACGGTGTCGCTGTTCTTGGCTGCATGATGGTCCTGCAGTCCAACCGCATCAGAGAGATGCAGATCGAACTGCGGGAGCTGCGTCAGTGGACCAGGTTGGTGTGCGGGGTAGGTGAGTTTACACATATGGCCTACTCATAGGTTATAGGCTACGGGGGGAAATAAAACACTACTGTGAAACTTTGCTTGATTTGTAAAGTATGTTTTTGAGAAGTCAATAAATATTCTTAGGCTATACTCACTAGGCTATTTCTGATTTTGAACTAAGGAATCAATCAACATGCTTATTGTTAGCCTAATGCTTAGAACAATAAGGCCAATTATCCAGCACACTTTTCAATGGAGTTGAAGTCTGGAAAAAAGGATGACAATTAGGCTAGTTGATTGTTTACCACATATCTGAAACATCTGATTCCTAGCACACTATGAGGTTCACATCTGACATCACATCTGGGATTTTATACAGAAATCTGACTCTCACAGACCTACCAAATGGGATGGAATTAGAGGAAAGAGGGAGATTTCAAGACAATGGAGGCAGAGGCAGCAGTGCACTGGTCAGTCTCTTGCAGCACACACACACACACACACACACACACACACACACACACACACACACACACACACACACACAGTATGTTGGCACTGACTACAATACCTTCCAACATTCTTTCGTCTCTAACACACACATACACTTCATGTTTGCAACCACTATGTTATCTCAGATGAAGACGATTACACTCTGGTGAAATGGGCTTTAGGACAGAGTCTAGGGGAGGGGATGCAGGTCTCTGGAGAAACGGTCACCGTGGTAACTGAAGGGACTTACTTCATTTACAGTTAGGTAGCCTATTAAAACATAGACATATTGTCATCTCTTGAGAGGATGTCAAGATCCCCTCTATACCATCGCTGTGTTTGTGTACAGGTGCTGGATAGACACCACATGGACTATGGTTCATGTGATCAAGAAGCGTCTACATGGTATCGAAACCAGCTTGATGACGTGCATACAAAGCATGCCCAGCAGCATCACTGTGGCCCAAAACACCTGCTAAACAGCTGGTGAGTCTTCCCAACCCCAGCCAGTGTGTGTTGCAAATGAAATTCAAATGAATGACTTATAATACGGAACGCAATTACTGCACTACTACACCCAGTGCTGAAGTTCCCAGTGTTTCTCCCTCAGTTGTCCATTACCTGGTGCAAGGATCCACTCTGGAACTCTCCATTCCCAGGAAATCTGCTGGATTCGTCCTAAAGCCTCACACCTCCTTCTTTGGTATGTTCAGAATCTGACTCTGAGTGATGATCTAACACAAAACCATGTCCCACCAGAACCTCCAATCCAATCCCTCAGTACCTATTACCCAACATGCTGACCTACTGCATTGTGTTGCCTTATATTTAATAAACTCTTATCAATGTAAAATGTCTGCAAGTATTACTCAGCCAGTATTTTCCTCTCAGCATTAATGTGGTAGGATCCTGGTACAGAACTGTTACCAAATATCACAAAATTGACCAGAAGCCTACGTCAATATTGGAAAGTGCACTGATGTGATGTTTGAATTCCATGATTGAAAATATATAGATATTAAATAATCAAACTAAATATAATAGTTGTACAGCATCATTGTACATTTCCCTCTGTTAAATTCAATTTTCTCAGTTTGTAATCCTTGGAAGACTGATGCATGAGCCAACAGTGACCTCTTGTGGTCAACACATTGGTGACTATGGTTTTGACTGTAACAGTAACATAATGTCATTACTGTATGGCATCCTGTTGTTGTTTACGGTCATAATGCCTGTAATAATGCCTTTAAAAATGCCTGGAACAATTTACAGTGATAAGTCTGACTAATACACTGTTTAGTCACTTCATGTAGGTAAGGAAGTGTGGCCAAAAAGGCCCGCCAATGAAAATGGAAAGTCTCCTCTTCCTCTCCCCTGGCCGTAGCAGAGCGCTGTAACCTTTATTGTGTGGTAGGGTCAGCTTGGACACTTAATAACAATCCGCTCTAGGGGGAAGCAGCACCACCCTCTCTCGCCAAGTTTCCATAAACAGACCTGACCGGGCTGCTGCTTTATGTGTCAATCTAAGTAACATAATAAAAGAATCCCCATCAAAACCAGTCAGTTTAAGCTAGAGATATCTAGTTTTTTGCATGGGCTGCGTCTCAATCCACTGCATCTGCCTATGGTGGCCTTCCGCATCTGCAGTGGAAGGTGGCTGAGCTACAGCTGTGTTTGTTAGACCATGAGACATCCCAAAAATCGGTCTTCTCACGAAAACATCTGTGGTGTCTGAACGGTATCGTCAATGTGCCAACTTCTGTTTGTAGCGTCCGGGCTACAAACTAATGGGACCCCACCGTGGAAAGGGGCGATTCTCAAGAACACAATGTGTTCTCTGTTTTACTCTATGACCCCCACAAGTGTCACAGGACTCGTCTGAAGGTAACCAGTACCCGTTTCAAAAATGAATGGAAGTATGGAGGTAGTTTTGTGCCTACCCAAATCAATGAGTTAAATATGTGTAAAAAATATACAGTTGAAGTCGGAAGTTTACATACACCTTAGCCAAATACATTTAAACTCAGTTTTTCACAATTCCTGACATTTAATCCTAGTAAAAATTCCCTGTCTTAGGTCAGTTAGGATCACCACTTTATTTTAAGAATGTGAAATGTCAGAATAATAGTAGAGATAATGATTTATTTCAGCTTTTATTTATTTCATCACATTCCCAGTGGGTCAGAAGTTTACATACACTCAATTAGTATTTGGTAGCATTGCCTTTAAATTGTTTAACTTGGGTCAAACGTTTCGGGTAGCCTTCCACAAGCTTCCCTCAATAAGTTGGGTGAATTTTGGCCTATTCCTCCTGACAGAGCTGGTGTAACTGAGTCAGGTTTGTAGGCCTCCTTGCTCGCACACGCTTTTTCAGTTCTGCCCACACATTTTCTATAGGATTGAGGTCAGGGCTTTGTGATGGCCATTCCAATACCTTGACTTTGTTGTCCTTAAGCCATTTTGCCACAACTTTGGAAGTATGCTTGGGGTCATTGTCCATTTGGAAGACCCATTTGCGACCAAGCCTTAACTTCCTGACTGATGTCTTGAAATGTTGCTTCAATATATCCATGTCATTTTCCTTCCTCATGATGCCATCTATTTTGTGAAGTGCACCAGTCCCTCATGCAGCAAAGCACCCCCACAGCATGATGCTGCCACCCCCGTGTTTCACGGTTGGGATGGTGTTCTTTGGCTTGCAGGTTACCCCCTTTTTCCTCCAAATATAACGATGGTCATTATGGTCAAACAGTTCTATTTTTGTTTCATCAGACTAGAGGACATTTCTCCAAAAAGTACGATATTTGTCCCCATGTGCAGTTGCAAACCGTAGTCTAGGTTTTTATGGCGGTTTTGGAGCAGTGGCTTCTTCCTTGCTGAGCAGCCTTTCAGGTTATGTCGATATAGGACTCGTTTTACTGTGGCTATAGATACTTTTGTACCTGTTTCCTCCAGCATCTTCACAAGGTCCTTTGCTGTTGTTCTGGGATTGATTTGCACGTTTCGCACCAAAGTACGTTCATCTCTAGGAGACAGAACGCCTCTCCTTCCTGAGCGGTATGATGGCTGCGTGGTCCCATGGTATTTATACTTGCGTACTATTGTTTGTACAGATGAATGGGGTACCTTCAGGCATTTGGAAATTGCTCCCAAGGATGAACCAGACTTGTGGAGGTCTACAATTTCTTTTCTGAGGTCTTGGCTGATTTCTTTTGATTTTCCCATGATGTCATGCAAAGAGGCACTGAGTTTGAAGGTAGGCCTTGAAATACATCCACAGGTACACCTCCAATTGACTCAAATGATGTCAATTAGCCTATCAGAAGGTTCTAAAGCCATGACATAATTTTCTGGAATTTTCCAAGCTGTTTAAAGTCACAGTCAACTTAGAGTATGTAAACTTCTGACCCACTGGAATTGTGATACAGTGAATTATAAGTGAAATAATCTGTCTGTAAACAATTGTTGGAAAAATTACTTGTGTCATGCACAAAGTAGATGTGCTAACCGACTTGCCAAAACTATAGTTTGTTAACAAGAAATTTGTGGAGTGGTTGAAAAACGAGTTTTAATGACTCCAACCTAAGTGTATGTAAACTTCTGACTTCAACTGAATATTTCTTGAGCTTTTTTTATATCTCCTAGATATACGACAGACACTTCAAAACCTTATTCCTTGGGATTGTTTTTGACAGTCTTTTTTTGCCATTTATGAATGTATTATTTAATTCATTTCTATGGGCTATAGTAGTAAAGGTCCATTATTATTTTTTTGACTCTTAAGAATTAAGGCAACACTAATGACTTAAGGCAACACTAATGACTTCTCAAATGTATCCAACAGAATGCCCTGCCAATAGCTTACAGGAAAAGTACAGTAGCTTGATAACAGGGGAAGGAAGGAAAGGGGTAGCAGAGGTGGTAGAGATATAGATCAGAAAGGTGAGTATTGAATGGAGTGAATGAGAGATGGTCACCCTGACCAAAATGTGTTGGTCTTGTATTTCCATGGTTTCCAGGCGGAGCGATCACCCTGACCTAGATAGTGTTCAAAGGCAGTAATCTGTAGATAGATCCCTCTGACCCCGCTCCTTTCCCACCATTTACACTGCCAGGATGGACACGCAGGTATTATTCATACTCTGCAACGTTGCAGAAATGAATACAATGGAACAGGGTGAAGAGTCACTAAACACAAGCCACACATATACACACACACACACACACACACATATACACACACACACACGCACACACAGCTACTGTAGCACTAAAAAACATCTCAGAGACTGCAACCTATAGCTATAGCATAGTATGGGTTCATGTCCAGCTATCTGTACGTTTAAATAGCGATGCCCTGAAGAAAACTCCAGAGGGCACTGTAAACTTGGGTCAGGAAGGGCATGCCGTATCTTGCCTCCCAGGTTCTTTGCTAGTCTCTACAGCTGTAAGTGAGATTTCAGTTGAGAAATGTTTTTACTACGTTTATGAAGCAAAGTGAAGTCAACAGAGATAATTGGAAAGGAAACAAATTAGATTAAATTGGCTCTTTATATTGGATTTGTATCTAATTGTAGATTTGCAAAGCATGAAGGCATGAAAGCATGGCTTCTACAACTGTATTTTTGTGACCTAGCAATATAAAACCCATAATACTCTCTTCCTCTGGTTCTGCTTGGTTTTTTATTGAACCAATTCTCAGGCTTCCCGCTGCCTTGGGCTTATTGTTGCTTTAAGGGAGGAGGGCAGGAATACAGAGTAATCCAGAGAGAACAGAGAGGAGGCTGTGAAATGAAATCTTTCTCTTACCTCTGTCAGAATACAGACCTTCTGTCAGACTACAGACCTGAGGTTTCTGTCTCATTTTACAGGCTCATTCAGGTCTGTGATTATCTACACACACTCGAGTGGACAGCCTGTTACATTACCTACAGCCTTTCATATTCTTTGTGTTTCACAGAGAATTTGAGGAAAGGCAACTATGGAAGACAG
>NW_028163359.1:7500-12500 GCF_964263955.1 Coregonus lavaretus
CTGGCTCCCGGAAGGCCGATTTTGATGCACTTTTCTCGGATTGGGTTGGTGGTCAGACACCCCCATATGGAAACCATCCGGTTGACACCAGGAGAACCAGGGACCGACTCCTGGCTCCCGGAAGGCCGATTTTGATGCACTTTTCTCGGATTGGGTTGGTGGTCAGACACCCCCATATGGAAATCATCCGGTTGACACTATGAGAACCAGGGACCGACTCCTGGCTCCCGGAAGGCCGATTTTGATGCACTTTTCTCGGATTGGGTTGGTGGTCAGACACCCCCATATGGAAACCATCCGGTTGACACTATGAGAACCAGGGACCGACTCCTGGCTCCCGGAAGGCCGATTTTGATGCACTTTTCTCGGATTGGGTTGGTGGTCAGACACCCCCATATGGAAATCATCCGGTTGACACTATGAGAACCAGGGACCGACTCCTGGCTCCCGGAAGGCCGATTTTGATGCACTTTTCTCGGATTGGGTTGGTGGTCAGACACCCCCATATGGAAACCATCCGGTTGACACCAGGAGAACCAGGGACCGACTCCTGGCTCCCGGAAGGCCGATTTTGATGCACTTTTCTCGGATTGGGTTGGTGGTCAGACACCCCCATATGGAAACCATCCGGTTGACACTATGAGAACCAGGGACCGACTCCTGGCTCCCGGAAGGCCGATTTTGATGCACTTTTCTCGGATTGGGTTGGTGGTCAGACACCCCCATATGGAAATCATCCGGTTGACACTATGAGAACCAGGGACCGACTCCTGGCTCCCGGAAGGCCGATTTTGATGCACTTTTCTCGGATTGGGTTGGTGGTCAGACACCCCCATATGGAAATCATCCGGTTGACACTATGAGAACCAGGGACCGACTCCTGGCTCCCGGAAGGCCGATTTTGATGCACTTTTCTCGGATTGGGTTGGTGGTCAGACACCCCCATATGGAAACCATCCGGTTGACACCAGGAGAACCAGGGACCGACTCCTGGCTCCCGGAAGGCCGATTTTGATGCACTTTTCTCGGATTGGGTTGGTGGTCAGACACCCCCATATGGAAATCATCCGGTTGACACTATGAGAACCAGGGACCGACTCCTGGCTCCCGGAAGGCCGATTTTGATGCACTTTTCTCGGATTGGGTTGGTGGTCAGACACCCCCATATGGAAACCATCCGGTTGACACCAGGAGAACCAGGGACCGACTCCTGGCTCCCGGAAGGCCGATTTTGATGCACTTTTCTCGGATTGGGTTGGTGGTCAGACACCCCCATATGGAAATCATCCGGTTGACAACAGGAGAACCAGGGACCGACTCCTGGCTCCCGGAAGGCCGATTTTGATGCACTTTTCTCGGATTGGGTTGGTGGTCAGACACCCCCATATGGAAACCATCCGGTTGACAACAGGAGAACCAGGGACCGACTCCTGGCTCCCGGAAGGCCGATTTTGATGCACTTTTCTCGGATTGGGTTGGTGGTCAGACACCCCCATATGGAAACCATCCGGTTGACACTATGAGAACCAGGGACCGACTCCTGGCTCACGGAGGCCGATTTTGATGCACTTTTCTCGGATTGGGGTGGTGGTCAGACACCCCCATATGGATAACCGCCGGCGGACACCAGGAGAACCAGGGACCGACTCCTGGCTCACGGAGGCCGATTTTGTTGCACTTTTCTCGGATTGGGGTGGTGGTCAGACACCCCCATATGGAAATCATCCGGTTGACACTATGAGAACCAGGGACCGACTCCTGGCTCACGGAGGCCGATTTTGATGCACTTTTCTCGGATTGGGGTGGTGGTCAGACACCCCCATATGGTAAACCGCCGGCGGACACTAGGAGAACCAGGGGAGGCTCTTACCTCACACATGGGGGTTTTGGGTGCCCTTGGCCGGCTTGGGGGTGACCCCAAGGGGGGGTCCAAGACCCCACACCCGGATCCATCCACAGGGGGGCGCCACAGGTCACTTTAAGCCTGATTTCACTATGGGTACCCAGGGGAGGCTGTTCACTCACACATGGGGGTTTTGGGTGCCCTTGGTCGGCATGGCTGGCTTGGGGGAGACCCCAAGAAGGGGTCCAAGCACCCACAGCCGAATCCATCCACAGGGGGGCGCCACAGGTCACTTTAGGCCTGATTTCACTGGGGGGACACTGGGGAGGCTGTTCACTCACACATGGGGGTTTTGGGTGCCCTTGGTCGGCATGGCTGGCTTGGGGGAGACCCCAAGAAGGGGTCCAAGCACCCCCACCAAGATCCATCCACAGGGGGGCGCCACAGGTCACTTTAAGCCTGATTTCACTATGGGTACACTGGGGAGGCTGTTCACTCACACATGGGGGTTTTGGGTGCCCATGGTCGGCATGGCTGGCTTGGAGGAGACCCCAAGAAGGGGTCCAAGCACCCCCACCAAGATCCATCCACAGGGGGGCGCCACAGGTCACTTTAAGCCTGATTTCACTATGGGTACCCAGGGGAGGCTGTTCACTCACACATGGGGGTTTTGGGTGCCCATGGCCGGCATGGATGGCTTGGGGGGGACCCCAAGAAGGGGTCCAAGACCCCACAGCCGGATCCATCCACAGGGGGGCGCCACAGGTCACTTTAGGCCGGATTTCACTATGGGGACCCAGGGGAGGCTGTTCACTCACACATGGGGGTTTTGGGTGCCCTTGGTCGGCATGGCTGGCTTGGGGGAGACCCCAAGAAGGGGTCCAAGCACCCACAGCCGAATCCATCCACAGGGGGGCGCCACAGGTCACTTTAGGCCTGATTTCACTGGGGGGACACTGGGGAGGCTGTTCACTCACACATGGGGGTTTTGGGTGCCCTTGGTCGGCATGGCTGGCTTGGGGGAGACCCCAAGAAGGGGTCCAAGCACCCCCACCAAGATCCATCCACAGGGGGGCGCCACAGGTCACTTTAAGCCTGATTTCACTATGGGTACACTGGGGAGGCTGTTCACTCACACATGGGGGTTTTGGGTGCCCATGGTCGGCATGGCTGGCTTGGAGGAGACCCCAAGAAGGGGTCCAAGCACCCCCACCAAGATCCATCCACAGGGGGGCGCCACAGGTCACTTTAAGCCTGATTTCACTATGGGTACCCAGGGGAGGCTGTTCACTCACACATGGGGGTTTTGGGTGCCCATGGCCGGCATGGATGGCTTGGGGGGGACCCCAAGAAGGGGTCCAAGACCCCACAGCCGGATCCATCCACAGGGGGGCGCCACAGGTCACTTTAGGCCGGATTTCACTATGGGGACCCAGGGGAGGCTGTTCACTCACACATGGGGGTTTTGGGTGCCCTTGGTCGGCATGGCTGGCTTGGGGGAGACCCCAAGAAGGGGTCCAAGCACCCACAGCCGAATCCATCCACAGGGGGGCGCCACAGGTCACTTTAGGCCTGATTTCACTGGGGGGACACTGGGGAGGCTGTTCACTCACACATGGGGGTTTTGGGTGCCCTTGGTCGGCATGGCTGGCTTGGGGGAGACCCCAAGAAGGGGTCCAAGCACCCCCACCAAGATCCATCCACAGGGGGGCGCCACAGGTCACTTTAAGCCTGATTTCACTATGGGTACACTGGGGAGGCTGTTCACTCACACATGGGGGTTTTGGGTGCCCATGGTCGGCATGGCTGGCTTGGAGGAGACCCCAAGAAGGGGTCCAAGCACCCCCACCAAGATCCATCCACAGGGGGGCGCCACAGGTCACTTTAAGCCTGATTTCACTATGGGTACCCAGGGGAGGCTGTTCACTCACACATGGGGGTTTTGGGTGCCCATGGCCGGCATGGATGGCTTGGGGGGGACCCCAAGAAGGGGTCCAAGACCCCACAGCCGGATCCATCCACAGGGGGGCGCCACAGGTCACTTTAGGCCGGATTTCACTATGGGGACCCAGGGGAGGCTTTTCACTCACACATGGGGGTTTTGGGTGCCCTTGGTCGGCATGGCTGGCTTGGGGGGGACCCCAAGAAGGGGTCCAAGACCCCACAGCCGGATCCATCCACAGGGGGGCGCCACAGGTCACTTTAGGCCGGATTTCACTATGGGGACCCAGGGGAGGCTTTTCACTCACACATGGGGGTTTTGGGTGCCCTTGGTCGGCATGGCTGGCTTGGGGGGGACCCCAAGAAGGGGTCCAAGCACCCCCACCAAGATCCATCCACAGGGGGGCGCCACAGGTCATTTTCACTAGGAGAACCAGGGGAGGGCTCCTGACTCACACATGGGCATTCTGGGTGCCCATGGCTGGGATGGGTGAGACAGAGTCCAGCCCTCCACACACAAAAGTGACCCAGCAGGCCAGAAGAAAGGGGAGAGAGAGAGAGAGAGAACAAATAATACATGGGCACAGAGCAGCCAGCCTCCATTGGAGCTGCCTGCACAGTGCTGCCCTCCTGTGGGAAAGGTTCACACACACACTCACTCACTCACTCACACAGACACACACAGACAAACCTATTCACTTGGGCCTTCTCCCTCATGCCCTGCTGACATCCATGCAGGCCCACATTGACCTTTGTGACCTCTGGAGCTCCATGCACCTTGTTCTAAACTCCCTGCCTAGTAAAGGGCATCTCCCATGGGCATGAGAGTACAGCTCACTCCCCTGGAGCACCATGCCTCTTTTTAATCACTCTCTCCCTATTAAAACCCTCTCTCCCATGGGCTTGAGAGTACAGCTTACTCCCTTGACCTCCAGAGGTATAGGAGGCCAAAAAAAAAGGGGGACAGAGCAGACAGCCCCCAAAGGGGATGCCTGCTCTGCCCCCCTATGAGACAGGTTCACTCACTCACACAGACACACCTATTCACTTGGGCCTTCTCCCTCATGCCCTGCTGACATCCATGCAGGCCCACATTGACCTTTGTGACCTCTGGAGCTCCATGCCTCTTTTTAAACTCTCTCTTCCCATTAAAAGCCTCTCTCACATGGGCTTGAGAGTACAGCTTACTCCCTTGACCTCCAGAGGTATAGGAGGC
>NW_028163359.1:25000-32500 GCF_964263955.1 Coregonus lavaretus
GGAGGTATGGTCCACTTCGGAGCGTTGGAACCATGGTTCTGAGGGACCCAGAACCCTCAAACATGCCCGATTCCCAATATCCGCACAGGCCGAGAGGTTTGCCATCACCCCCGGATCAATCCGCCATGGAAGTCTATTCTCTGAAAACGAGGTTTTCAAAATCGCGCCGGTACCTGTCTGGCCGACCTGGAACCGAGTGGGGCTACTACGGGAGAGGCCAAATTATCGACATAAGCCCTGCCACCCGCTGGGCCTGTCTGTGCTCCGCCGTTTGGGGGAAAAAACAGCGATTTCGGTTTTGAAAAAACGACTTAAAACGTTAATAATTCAAAAACTAAAAGTCCAATCAGGATGGGGTTTTTTTGGCGCAAAAGGGCACGAATAGACGCACATTTATATATAAATTAATTCGTTTTTGGAAATTTTTTACTATATTTTAATTATGTTAGAAAAGTGAAAAAAAAAAATAGGGGTCAGAACGGTTGATGTTCCTATACGAGTTAAGAAAAACCCTTTTAGGTAATGGAAGTTCATCATAAAAGAGGATAATAGACCAAATTTGGGACCTCTAGCTCATCGGGAAGTATTTTTAAACATTATTTGAAAAAATCGGAAAAATCGGCCGAAATTGCACTATGTCCCTTCGTGCATGGTAACCCAAATGAGAACCAGGGGGAACGGCTCCTGACTCACACAAGGCCGACATGGGTGCTCTTGGTCGGATTGGGTTGTGGGTCAGACACCCCCACATGGAAGACCGCCGGCGGTCGATGGGAGAACCAGAGACCGACTCCTGGCTCACGGAAGGCCGATTTGGGTGCACTTGGTCGGATTGGGTTGTGGGTCAGACACCCCAACATGGTTGTCCGCCGGCGGACACCAGGAGAACCAGGGACCGACTCCTGGCTCACGGAAGGCCGATTTGATGCACTTTTTTCGGATTGGGGTGGTGGTCAGACACCCCCATATGGAAATCATCCGGTTGACAACAGGAGAACCAGGGACCGACTCCTGCCTCACGGAAGGCCGATTTTGATGCACTTTTCTCGGATTGGGTTGGTGGTCAGACACCCCCATATGGATAACCGCCGGCGGACACCAGGAGAACCAGGGACCGACTCCTGGCTCCCGGAAGGCCGATTTTGATGCACTTTTCTCGGATTGGGTTGGTGGTCAGACACCCCCATATGGAAATCATCCGGTTGACACTATGAGAACCAGGGACCGACTCCTGGCTCCCGGAAGGCCGATTTTGATGCACTTTTCTCGGATTGGGTTGGTGGTCAGACACCCCCATATGGAAATCATCCGGTTGACACTATGAGAACCAGGGACCGACTCCTGGCTCCCGGAAGGCCGATTTTGATGCACTTTTCTCGGATTGGGTTGGTGGTCAGACACCCCCATATGGAAATCATCCGGTTGACACTATGAGAACCAGGGACCGACTCCTGGCTCCCGGAAGGCCGATTTTGATGCACTTTTCTCGGATTGGGTTGGTGGTCAGACACCCCCATATGGAAACCATCCGGTTGACACTATGAGAACCAGGGACCGACTCCTGGCTCCCGGAAGGCCGATTTTGATGCACTTTTCTCGGATTGGGTTGGTGGTCAGACACCCCCATATGGAAACCATCCGGTTGACACCAGGAGAACCAGGGACCGACTCCTGGCTCCCGGAAGGCCGATTTTGATGCACTTTTCTCGGATTGGGTTGGTGGTCAGACACCCCCATATGGAAATCATCCGGTTGACACTATGAGAACCAGGGACCGACTCCTGGCTCCCGGAAGGCCGATTTTGATGCACTTTTCTCGGATTGGGTTGGTGGTCAGACACCCCCATATGGAAACCATCCGGTTGACACTATGAGAACCAGGGACCGACTCCTGGCTCCCGGAAGGCCGATTTTGATGCACTTTTCTCGGATTGGGTTGGTGGTCAGACACCCCCATATGGAAATCATCCGGTTGACACTATGAGAACCAGGGACCGACTCCTGGCTCCCGGAAGGCCGATTTTGATGCACTTTTCTCGGATTGGGTTGGTGGTCAGACACCCCCATATGGAAACCATCCGGTTGACACCAGGAGAACCAGGGACCGACTCCTGGCTCCCGGAAGGCCGATTTTGATGCACTTTTCTCGGATTGGGTTGGTGGTCAGACACCCCCATATGGAAACCATCCGGTTGACACTATGAGAACCAGGGACCGACTCCTGGCTCCCGGAAGGCCGATTTTGATGCACTTTTCTCGGATTGGGTTGGTGGTCAGACACCCCCATATGGAAATCATCCGGTTGACACTATGAGAACCAGGGACCGACTCCTGGCTCCCGGAAGGCCGATTTTGATGCACTTTTCTCGGATTGGGTTGGTGGTCAGACACCCCCATATGGAAATCATCCGGTTGACACTATGAGAACCAGGGACCGACTCCTGGCTCCCGGAAGGCCGATTTTGATGCACTTTTCTCGGATTGGGTTGGTGGTCAGACACCCCCATATGGAAACCATCCGGTTGACACCAGGAGAACCAGGGACCGACTCCTGGCTCCCGGAAGGCCGATTTTGATGCACTTTTCTCGGATTGGGTTGGTGGTCAGACACCCCCATATGGAAATCATCCGGTTGACACTATGAGAACCAGGGACCGACTCCTGGCTCCCGGAAGGCCGATTTTGATGCACTTTTCTCGGATTGGGTTGGTGGTCAGACACCCCCATATGGAAACCATCCGGTTGACACCAGGAGAACCAGGGACCGACTCCTGGCTCCCGGAAGGCCGATTTTGATGCACTTTTCTCGGATTGGGTTGGTGGTCAGACACCCCCATATGGAAATCATCCGGTTGACAACAGGAGAACCAGGGACCGACTCCTGGCTCCCGGAAGGCCGATTTTGATGCACTTTTCTCGGATTGGGTTGGTGGTCAGACACCCCCATATGGAAACCATCCGGTTGACAACAGGAGAACCAGGGACCGACTCCTGGCTCCCGGAAGGCCGATTTTGATGCACTTTTCTCGGATTGGGTTGGTGGTCAGACACCCCCATATGGAAACCATCCGGTTGACACTATGAGAACCAGGGACCGACTCCTGGCTCACGGAGGCCGATTTTGATGCACTTTTCTCGGATTGGGGTGGTGGTCAGACACCCCCATATGGATAACCGCCGGCGGACACCAGGAGAACCAGGGACCGACTCCTGGCTCACGGAGGCCGATTTTGTTGCACTTTTCTCGGATTGGGGTGGTGGTCAGACACCCCCATATGGAAATCATCCGGTTGACACTATGAGAACCAGGGACCGACTCCTGGCTCACGGAGGCCGATTTTGATGCACTTTTCTCGGATTGGGGTGGTGGTCAGACACCCCCATATGGTAAACCGCCGGCGGACACTAGGAGAACCAGGGGAGGCTCTTACCTCACACATGGGGGTTTTGGGTGCCCTTGGCCGGCTTGGGGGTGACCCCAAGGGGGGGTCCAAGACCCCACACCCGGATCCATCCACAGGGGGGCGCCACAGGTCACTTTAAGCCTGATTTCACTATGGGTACCCAGGGGAGGCTGTTCACTCACACATGGGGGTTTTGGGTGCCCTTGGTCGGCATGGCTGGCTTGGGGGAGACCCCAAGAAGGGGTCCAAGCACCCACAGCCGAATCCATCCACAGGGGGGCGCCACAGGTCACTTTAGGCCTGATTTCACTGGGGGGACACTGGGGAGGCTGTTCACTCACACATGGGGGTTTTGGGTGCCCTTGGTCGGCATGGCTGGCTTGGGGGAGACCCCAAGAAGGGGTCCAAGCACCCCCACCAAGATCCATCCACAGGGGGGCGCCACAGGTCACTTTAAGCCTGATTTCACTATGGGTACACTGGGGAGGCTGTTCACTCACACATGGGGGTTTTGGGTGCCCATGGTCGGCATGGCTGGCTTGGAGGAGACCCCAAGAAGGGGTCCAAGCACCCCCACCAAGATCCATCCACAGGGGGGCGCCACAGGTCACTTTAAGCCTGATTTCACTATGGGTACCCAGGGGAGGCTGTTCACTCACACATGGGGGTTTTGGGTGCCCATGGCCGGCATGGATGGCTTGGGGGGGACCCCAAGAAGGGGTCCAAGACCCCACAGCCGGATCCATCCACAGGGGGGCGCCACAGGTCACTTTAGGCCGGATTTCACTATGGGGACCCAGGGGAGGCTGTTCACTCACACATGGGGGTTTTGGGTGCCCTTGGTCGGCATGGCTGGCTTGGGGGAGACCCCAAGAAGGGGTCCAAGCACCCACAGCCGAATCCATCCACAGGGGGGCGCCACAGGTCACTTTAGGCCTGATTTCACTGGGGGGACACTGGGGAGGCTGTTCACTCACACATGGGGGTTTTGGGTGCCCTTGGTCGGCATGGCTGGCTTGGGGGAGACCCCAAGAAGGGGTCCAAGCACCCCCACCAAGATCCATCCACAGGGGGGCGCCACAGGTCACTTTAAGCCTGATTTCACTATGGGTACACTGGGGAGGCTGTTCACTCACACATGGGGGTTTTGGGTGCCCATGGTCGGCATGGCTGGCTTGGAGGAGACCCCAAGAAGGGGTCCAAGCACCCCCACCAAGATCCATCCACAGGGGGGCGCCACAGGTCACTTTAAGCCTGATTTCACTATGGGTACCCAGGGGAGGCTGTTCACTCACACATGGGGGTTTTGGGTGCCCATGGCCGGCATGGATGGCTTGGGGGGGACCCCAAGAAGGGGTCCAAGACCCCACAGCCGGATCCATCCACAGGGGGGCGCCACAGGTCACTTTAGGCCGGATTTCACTATGGGGACCCAGGGGAGGCTGTTCACTCACACATGGGGGTTTTGGGTGCCCTTGGTCGGCATGGCTGGCTTGGGGGAGACCCCAAGAAGGGGTCCAAGCACCCACAGCCGAATCCATCCACAGGGGGGCGCCACAGGTCACTTTAGGCCTGATTTCACTGGGGGGACACTGGGGAGGCTGTTCACTCACACATGGGGGTTTTGGGTGCCCTTGGTCGGCATGGCTGGCTTGGGGGAGACCCCAAGAAGGGGTCCAAGCACCCCCACCAAGATCCATCCACAGGGGGGCGCCACAGGTCACTTTAAGCCTGATTTCACTATGGGTACACTGGGGAGGCTGTTCACTCACACATGGGGGTTTTGGGTGCCCATGGTCGGCATGGCTGGCTTGGAGGAGACCCCAAGAAGGGGTCCAAGCACCCCCACCAAGATCCATCCACAGGGGGGCGCCACAGGTCACTTTAAGCCTGATTTCACTATGGGTACCCAGGGGAGGCTGTTCACTCACACATGGGGGTTTTGGGTGCCCATGGCCGGCATGGATGGCTTGGGGGGGACCCCAAGAAGGGGTCCAAGACCCCACAGCCGGATCCATCCACAGGGGGGCGCCACAGGTCACTTTAGGCCGGATTTCACTATGGGGACCCAGGGGAGGCTGTTCACTCACACATGGGGGTTTTGGGTGCCCTTGGTCGGCATGGCTGGCTTGGGGGAGACCCCAAGAAGGGGTCCAAGCACCCACAGCCGAATCCATCCACAGGGGGGCGCCACAGGTCACTTTAGGCCTGATTTCACTGGGGGGACACTGGGGAGGCTGTTCACTCACACATGGGGGTTTTGGGTGCCCTTGGTCGGCATGGCTGGCTTGGGGGAGACCCCAAGAAGGGGTCCAAGCACCCCCACCAAGATCCATCCACAGGGGGGCGCCACAGGTCACTTTAAGCCTGATTTCACTATGGGTACACTGGGGAGGCTGTTCACTCACACATGGGGGTTTTGGGTGCCCATGGTCGGCATGGCTGGCTTGGAGGAGACCCCAAGAAGGGGTCCAAGCACCCCCACCAAGATCCATCCACAGGGGGGCGCCACAGGTCACTTTAAGCCTGATTTCACTATGGGTACCCAGGGGAGGCTGTTCACTCACACATGGGGGTTTTGGGTGCCCATGGCCGGCATGGATGGCTTGGGGGGGACCCCAAGAAGGGGTCCAAGACCCCACAGCCGGATCCATCCACAGGGGGGCGCCACAGGTCACTTTAGGCCGGATTTCACTATGGGGACCCAGGGGAGGCTTTTCACTCACACATGGGGGTTTTGGGTGCCCTTGGTCGGCATGGCTGGCTTGGGGGGGACCCCAAGAAGGGGTCCAAGACCCCACAGCCGGATCCATCCACAGGGGGGCGCCACAGGTCACTTTAGGCCGGATTTCACTATGGGGACCCAGGGGAGGCTTTTCACTCACACATGGGGGTTTTGGGTGCCCTTGGTCGGCATGGCTGGCTTGGGGGGGACCCCAAGAAGGGGTCCAAGCACCCCCACCAAGATCCATCCACAGGGGGGCGCCACAGGTCATTTTCACTAGGAGAACCAGGGGAGGGCTCCTGACTCACACATGGGCATTCTGGGTGCCCATGGCTGGGATGGGTGAGACAGAGTCCAGCCCTCCACACACAAAAGTGACCCAGCAGGCCAGAAGAAAGGGGAGAGAGAGAGAGAGAGAACAAATAATACATGGGCACAGAGCAGCCAGCCTCCATTGGAGCTGCCTGCACAGTGCTGCCCTCCTGTGGGAAAGGTTCACACACACACTCACTCACTCACTCACACAGACACACACAGACAAACCTATTCACTTGGGCCTTCTCCCTCATGCCCTGCTGACATCCATGCAGGCCCACATTGACCTTTGTGACCTCTGGAGCTCCATGCACCTTGTTCTAAACTCCCTGCCTAGTAAAGGGCATCTCCCATGGGCATGAGAGTACAGCTCACTCCCCTGGAGCACCATGCCTCTTTTTAATCACTCTCTCCCTATTAAAACCCTCTCTCCCATGGGCTTGAGAGTACAGCTTACTCCCTTGACCTCCAGAGGTATAGGAGGCCAAAAAAAAAGGGGGACAGAGCAGACAGCCCCCAAAGGGGATGCCTGCTCTGCCCCCCTATGAGACAGGTTCACTCACTCACACAGACACACCTATTCACTTGGGCCTTCTCCCTCATGCCCTGCTGACATCCATGCAGGCCCACATTGACCTTTGTGACCTCTGGAGCTCCATGCCTCTTTTTAAACTCTCTCTTCCCATTAAAAGCCTCTCTCACATGGGCTTGAGAGTACAGCTTACTCCCTTGACCTCCAGAGGTATAGGAGGCCAAAAAAAAAGGGGGACAGAGCAGACAGCCCCCAAAGGGGATGCCTGCTCTGCCCCCCTATGAGACAGGTTCACTCACTCACACAGACACACCTATTCACTTGGGCCTTCTCTCTGTGGCCCTGCTGACAGCCATGCAGGCCCACATTGACCTTTGTGACCTCTGGAGCTCATTGCCTCCATCTCTACACTCCATGCCCAGTGAAACCCTCTCTCACTCGGCCTGAGACTGCAGCTCACTCCCTGGATGGCCTGGGCTCCAGAACCACGACCACCAAGCCCACACTCCCTGCCCACTCAAACC
>NW_028163359.1:42500-47500 GCF_964263955.1 Coregonus lavaretus
GGAGGTATGGTCCACTTCGGAGCGTTGGAACCATGGTTCTGAGGGACCCAGAACCCTCAAACATGCCCGATTCCCAATATCCGCACAGGCCGAGAGGTTTGCCATCACCCCCGGATCAATCCGCCATGGAAGTCTATTCTCTGAAAACGAGGTTTTCAAAATCGCGCCGGTACCTGTCTGGCCGACCTGGAACCGAGTGGGGCTACTACGGGAGAGGCCAAATTATCGACATAAGCCCTGCCACCCGCTGGGCCTGTCTGTGCTCCGCCGTTTGGGGGAAAAAACAGCGATTTCGGTTTTGAAAAAACGACTTAAAACGTTAATAATTCAAAAACTAAAAGTCCAATCAGGATGGGGTTTTTTTGGCGCAAAAGGGCACGAATAGACGCACATTTATATATAAATTAATTCGTTTTTGGAAATTTTTTACTATATTTTAATTATGTTAGAAAAGTGAAAAAAAAAAATAGGGGTCAGAACGGTTGATGTTCCTATACGAGTTAAGAAAAACCCTTTTAGGTAATGGAAGTTCATCATAAAAGAGGATAATAGACCAAATTTGGGACCTCTAGCTCATCGGGAAGTATTTTTAAACATTATTTGAAAAAATCGGAAAAATCGGCCGAAATTGCACTATGTCCCTTCGTGCATGGTAACCCAAATGAGAACCAGGGGGAACGGCTCCTGACTCACACAAGGCCGACATGGGTGCTCTTGGTCGGATTGGGTTGTGGGTCAGACACCCCCACATGGAAGACCGCCGGCGGTCGATGGGAGAACCAGAGACCGACTCCTGGCTCACGGAAGGCCGATTTGGGTGCACTTGGTCGGATTGGGTTGTGGGTCAGACACCCCAACATGGTTGTCCGCCGGCGGACACCAGGAGAACCAGGGACCGACTCCTGGCTCACGGAAGGCCGATTTGATGCACTTTTTTCGGATTGGGGTGGTGGTCAGACACCCCCATATGGAAATCATCCGGTTGACAACAGGAGAACCAGGGACCGACTCCTGCCTCACGGAAGGCCGATTTTGATGCACTTTTCTCGGATTGGGTTGGTGGTCAGACACCCCCATATGGATAACCGCCGGCGGACACCAGGAGAACCAGGGACCGACTCCTGGCTCCCGGAAGGCCGATTTTGATGCACTTTTCTCGGATTGGGTTGGTGGTCAGACACCCCCATATGGAAATCATCCGGTTGACACTATGAGAACCAGGGACCGACTCCTGGCTCCCGGAAGGCCGATTTTGATGCACTTTTCTCGGATTGGGTTGGTGGTCAGACACCCCCATATGGAAACCATCCGGTTGACACCAGGAGAACCAGGGACCGACTCCTGGCTCCCGGAAGGCCGATTTTGATGCACTTTTCTCGGATTGGGTTGGTGGTCAGACACCCCCATATGGAAATCATCCGGTTGACACTATGAGAACCAGGGACCGACTCCTGGCTCCCGGAAGGCCGATTTTGATGCACTTTTCTCGGATTGGGTTGGTGGTCAGACACCCCCATATGGAAATCATCCGGTTGACACTATGAGAACCAGGGACCGACTCCTGGCTCCCGGAAGGCCGATTTTGATGCACTTTTCTCGGATTGGGTTGGTGGTCAGACACCCCCATATGGAAATCATCCGGTTGACACTATGAGAACCAGGGACCGACTCCTGGCTCCCGGAAGGCCGATTTTGATGCACTTTTCTCGGATTGGGTTGGTGGTCAGACACCCCCATATGGAAATCATCCGGTTGACACTATGAGAACCAGGGACCGACTCCTGGCTCCCGGAAGGCCGATTTTGATGCACTTTTCTCGGATTGGGTTGGTGGTCAGACACCCCCATATGGAAATCATCCGGTTGACACTATGAGAACCAGGGACCGACTCCTGGCTCCCGGAAGGCCGATTTTGATGCACTTTTCTCGGATTGGGTTGGTGGTCAGACACCCCCATATGGAAACCATCCGGTTGACACTATGAGAACCAGGGACCGACTCCTGGCTCCCGGAAGGCCGATTTTGATGCACTTTTCTCGGATTGGGTTGGTGGTCAGACACCCCCATATGGAAACCATCCGGTTGACACCAGGAGAACCAGGGACCGACTCCTGGCTCCCGGAAGGCCGATTTTGATGCACTTTTCTCGGATTGGGTTGGTGGTCAGACACCCCCATATGGAAATCATCCGGTTGACACTATGAGAACCAGGGACCGACTCCTGGCTCCCGGAAGGCCGATTTTGATGCACTTTTCTCGGATTGGGTTGGTGGTCAGACACCCCCATATGGAAACCATCCGGTTGACACTATGAGAACCAGGGACCGACTCCTGGCTCCCGGAAGGCCGATTTTGATGCACTTTTCTCGGATTGGGTTGGTGGTCAGACACCCCCATATGGAAATCATCCGGTTGACACTATGAGAACCAGGGACCGACTCCTGGCTCCCGGAAGGCCGATTTTGATGCACTTTTCTCGGATTGGGTTGGTGGTCAGACACCCCCATATGGAAATCATCCGGTTGACACTATGAGAACCAGGGACCGACTCCTGGCTCCCGGAAGGCCGATTTTGATGCACTTTTCTCGGATTGGGTTGGTGGTCAGACACCCCCATATGGAAACCATCCGGTTGACACTATGAGAACCAGGGACCGACTCCTGGCTCCCGGAAGGCCGATTTTGATGCACTTTTCTCGGATTGGGTTGGTGGTCAGACACCCCCATATGGAAATCATCCGGTTGACACTATGAGAACCAGGGACCGACTCCTGGCTCCCGGAAGGCCGATTTTGATGCACTTTTCTCGGATTGGGTTGGTGGTCAGACACCCCCCATATGGAAACCATCCGGTTGACACTATGAGAACCAGGGACCGACTCCTGGCTCCCGGAAGGCCGATTTTGATGCACTTTTCTCGGATTGGGGTGGTGGTCAGACACCCCCATATGGATAACCGCCGGCGGACACCAGGAGAACCAGGGACCGACTCCTGGCTCACGGAGGCCGATTTTGTTGCACTTTTCTCGGATTGGGGTGGTGGTCAGACACCCCCATATGGAAATCATCCGGTTGGACACTATGAGAACCAGGGACCGACTCCTGGCTCACGGAGGCCGATTTGATGCACTTTTCTCGGATTGGGGTGGTGGTCAGACACCCCCATATGGTAAACCGCCGGCGGACACTAGGAGAACCAGGGGAGGCTCTTACCTCACACATGGGGGTTTTGGGTGCCCTTGGCCGGCTTGGGGGTGACCCCAAGGGGGGGTCCAAGACCCCACACCCGGATCCATCCACAGGGGGGCGCCACAGGTCACTTTAAGCCTGATTTCACTATGGGTACCCAGGGGAGGCTGTTCACTCACACATGGGGGTTTTGGGTGCCCTTGGTCGGCATGGCTGGCTTGGGGGAGACCCCAAGAAGGGGTCCAAGCACCCACAGCCGAATCCATCCACAGGGGGGCGCCACAGGTCACTTTAGGCCTGATTTCACTGGGGGGGACACTGGGGAGGCTGTTCACTCACACATGGGGGTTTTGGGTGCCCTTGGTCGGCATGGCTGGCTTGGGGGAGACCCCAAGAAGGGGTCCAAGCACCCCCACCAAGATCCATCCACAGGGGGGCGCCACAGGTCACTTTAAGCCTGATTTCACTATGGGTAGCACTGGGGAGGCTGTTCACTCACACATGGGGGTTTTGGGTGCCCATGTCGGCATGGCTGGCTTGGAGGAGACCCCAAGAAGGGGTCCAAGCACCCCCACCAAGATCCATCCACAGGGGGGCGCCACAGGTCACTTTAAGCCTGATTTCACTATGGGTACCCAGGGGAGGCTGTTCACTCACACATGGGGGTTTTGGGTGCCCATGGCCGGCATGGATGGCTTGGGGGGGACCCCAAGAAGGGGTCCAAGACCCCACAGCCGGATCCATCCACAGGGGGGCGCCACAGGTCACTTTAGGCCGGATTTCACTATGGGGACCCAGGGGAGGCTTTTCACTCACACATGGGGGTTTTGGGTGCCCTTGGTCGGCATGGCTGGCTTGGGGGGGACCCCAAGAAGGGGTCCAAGACCCCACAGCCGGATCCATCCACAGGGGGGCGCCACAGGTCACTTTAGGCCGGATTTCACTATGGGGACCCAGGGGAGGCTTTTCACTCACACATGGGGGGTTTTGGGTGCCCTTGGTCGGCATGGCTGGCTTGGGGGGGACCCCAAGAAGGGGTCCAAGCACCCCCACCAAGATCCATCCACAGGGGGGGCGCCACAGGTCATTTCACTAGGAGAACCAGGGGAGGGCTCCTGACTCACACATGGGCATTCTGGGTGCCCATGGCTGGGATGGGTGAGACAGAGTCCAGCCCTCCACACACAAAAGTGACCCAGCAGGCCAGAAGAAAGGGGAGAGAGAGAGAGAGAGAACAAATAATACATGGGCACAGAGCAGCCAGCCTCCATTGGAGCTGCCTGCACAGTGCTGCCCTCCTGTGGGAAAGGTTCACACACACACTCACTCACTCACTCACACAGACACACACAGACAAACCTATTCACTTGGGCCTTCTCCCTCATGCCCTGCTGACATCCATGCAGGCCCACATTGACCTTTGTGACCTCTGGAGCTCCATGCACCTTGTTCTAAACTCCCTGCCTAGTAAAGGGCATCTCCCATGGGCATGAGAGTACAGCTCACTCCCCTGGAGCACCATGCCTCTTTTTAATCACTCTCTCCCTATTAAAACCCTCTCTCCCATGGGCTTGAGAGTACAGCTTACTCCCTTGACCTCCAGAGGTATAGGAGGCCAAAAAAAAAGGGGGACAGAGCAGACAGCCCCCAAAGGGGATGCCTGCTCTGCCCCCCTATGAGACAGGTTCACTCACTCACACAGACACACCTATTCACTTGGGCCTTCTCCCTCATGCCCTGCTGACATCCATGCAGGCCCACATTGACCTTTGTGACCTCTGGAGCTCCATGCCTCTTTTTAAACTCTCTCT
>NW_028163358.1:10000-15000 GCF_964263955.1 Coregonus lavaretus
GAGGTCACAAAGGTCAATGTGGGCCTGCATGGATGTCAGCAGGGCATGAGGGAGAAGGCCCAAGTGAATAGGTTTGTCTGTGTGTGTCTGTGTGAGTGAGTGAGTGAGTGTGTGTGTGAACCTTTCCCACAGGAGGGCAGCACTGTGCAGGCAGCTCCAATGGAGGCTGGCTGCTCTGTGCCCATGTATTATTTGTTCTCTCTCTCTCTCTCTCTCCCCTTTCTTCTGGCCTGCTGGGTCACTTTTGTGTGTGGAGGGCTGGACTCTGTCTCACCCATCCCAGCCATGGGCACCCAGAATGCCCATGTTGTGAGTCAGGAGCCCTCCCCTGGTTCTCCTAGTGAAAATGACCTGTGGCGCCCCCCTGTGGATGGATCTTGGTGGGGGTGCTTGGACCCCTTCTTGGGGTCTCCTCCAAGCCAGCCATGCCGACCATGGGCACCCAAAACCCCCATGTGTGAGTGAACAGCCTCCCCAGTGTACCCATAGTGAAATCAGGCTTAAAGTGACCTGTGGCGCCCCCCTGTGGATGGATCTTGGTGGGGGTGCTTGGACCCCTTCTTGGGGTCTCCTCCAAGCCAGCCATGCCGACCATGGGCACCCAAAACCCCCATGTGTGAGTGAACAGCCTCCCCAGTGTACCCATAGTGAAATCAGGCTTAAAGTGACCTGTGGCGCCCCCCTGTGGATGGATCTTGGTGGGGGTGCTTGGACCCCTTCTTGGGGTCTCCTCCAAGCCAGCCATGCCGACCATGGGCACCCAAAACCCCCATGTGTGAGTGAACAGCCTCCCCAGTGTACCCATAGTGAAATCAGGCTTAAAGTGACCTGTGGCGCCCCCCTGTGGATGGATCTTGGTGGGGGTGCTTGGACCCCTTCTTGGGGTCTCCTCCAAGCCAGCCATGCCGACCATGGGCACCCAAAACCCCCATGTGTGAGTGAACAGCCTCCCCAGTGTACCCATAGTGAAATCAGGCTTAAAGTGACCTGTGGCGCCCCCTGTGGATGGATCTTGGTGGGGGTGCTTGGACCCCTTCTTGGGGTCTCCTCCAAGCCAGCCATGCCGACCATGGGCACCCAAAACCCCCATGTGTGAGTGAACAGCCTCCCCAGTGTACCCATAGTGAAATCCGGCCTAAAGTGACCTGTGGCGCCCCCCTGTGGATGGATTCGGCTGTGGGTGCTTGGACCCCTTCTTGGGGTCTCCCCCAAGCTGGCCATGCCGACCATGGGCACCCAAAACCCCCATGTGTGAGTGAACAGCCTCCCCTGGGTCCCCATAGTGAAATCCGGCCTAAAGTGACCTGTGGCGCCCCCCTGTGGATGGATTCGGCTGTGGGTGCTTGGACCCCTTCTTGGGGTCTCCCCCAAGCTGGCCATGCCGACCATGGGCACCCAAAACCCCCATGTGTGAGTGAACAGCCTCCCCTGGGTCCCCATAGTGAAATCCGGCCTAAAGTGACCTGTGGCGCCCCCCTGTGGATGGATCTGGATGGGGGTGCTTGGACCCCTTCTTGGGGTCTCCTCCAAGCCAGCCATGCCGACCATGGGCACCCAAAACCCCCATGTGTGAGTGAACAGCCTCCCCTGGGTCCCCATAGTGAAATCAGGCTTAAAATGACATGTGGCGCCCCCCTGTGGATGGATCCGGCTGTGGGGTCTTGTACCCCCTCTTGGGGTCACCCCCAGCCGGCCATGGGCACCCAAAACCCCCATGTGTGAGTGAACAGCCTCCCCTGTGTCCCCATAGTGAAATCAGGCCTAAAGTGACATGTGGCGCCCCCCTGTGGATGGATCCGGGTGGGGGTGCTTGGACCCCCTCTTGGGGTCTCCCCCAAGCCATGGGCAGCCAAATCCCCCATTTGTGAGTTAAGATCATCCCCTGGTTCCCCTAGTGAAATCAGGCCTAAAATGACCTCTGTGGCGCCCCCCTGTGGATGGATCCGGCTGTGGGGTCTTGGACCCCCTCTTGGGGTCACCCCCAAGCCAGCCATGGGCACCCAAAACCCCCATTTGTGAGTTAAGATCATCCCCTGGTTCCCCTAGTGAAATCAGGCTTAAAATGACATGTGGCGCCCCCCTGTGGATGGATCCGGGTGTGGGGTCTTGGACCCCCTCTTGGGGTCACCCCCAAGCCGGCCAAGGGCACCCAAAACCCCCATGTGTGAGGTAAGAGCCTCCCTGGTTCTCCTAGTGTCCGCCGGCGGTTTACCATATGGGGGTGTCTGACCACCACCCCAATCCGAGAAAAGTGCATCAAAATCGGCCTCCGTGAGCCAGGAGTCGGTCCCTGGTTCTCATAGTGTCAACCGGATGATTTCCATATGGGGGTGTCTGACCACCAACCCAATCCGAGAAAAGTGCATCAAAATCGGCCTTCCGGGAGCCAGGAGTCGGTCCCTGGTTCTCATAGTGTCAACCGGATGGTTTCCATATGGGGGTGTCTGACCACCAACCCAATCCGAGAAAAGTGCATCAAAATCGGCCTTCCGGGAGCCAGGAGTCGGTCCCTGGTTCTCATAGTGTCAACCGGATGATTTCCATATGGGGGTGTCTGACCACCAACCCAATCCGAGAAAGTGCATCAAAATCGGCCTCCGTGAGCCAGGAGTCGGTCCCTGGTTCTCATAGTGTCAACCGGATGATTTCCATATGGGGGTGTCTGACCACCAACCCAATCCGAGAAAAGTGCATCAAAATCGGCCTTCCGGGAGCCAGGAGTCGGTCCTGGTTCTCCTAATGTCAACCGGATGATTTCCATATGGGGGTGTCTGACCACCAACCCAATCCGAGAAAAGTGCATCAAAATCGGCCTTCCGGGAGCCAGGAGTCGGTCCCTGGTTCTCATAGTGTCAACCGGATGATTTCCATATGGGGTGTCTGACCACCAACCCAATCCGAGAAAAGTGCATCAAAATCGGCCTCCGTGAGCCAGGAGTCGGTCCCTGGTTCTCATAGTGTCAACCGGATGATTTCCATATGGGGGTGTCTGACCACCAACCCAATCCGAGAAAAGTGCATCAAAATCGGCCTTCCGGGAGCCAGGAGTCGGTCCCTGGTTCTCCTAATGTCAACCGGATGATTTCCATATGGGGGTGTCTGACCACCAACCCAATCCGAGAAAAGTGCATCAAAATCGGCCTTCCGGGAGCCAGGAGTCGGTCCCTGGTTTCTCATAGTGTCAACCGGATGATTTCCATATGGGGGTGTCTGACCACCAACCCAATCCGAGAAAAGTGCATCAAAATCGGCCTCCGTGAGCCAGGAGTCGGTCCCTGGTTCTCATAGTGTCAACCGGATGATTTCCATATGGGGGTGTCTGACCACCAACCCAATCCGAGAAAAGTGCATCAAAATCGGCCTTCCGGGAGCCAGGAGTCGGTCCCTGGTTCTCATAGTGTCAACCGGATGGTTTCCATATGGGGGTGTCTGACCACCAACCCAATCCGAGAAAAGTGCATCAAAATCGGCCTTCCGGGAGCCAGGAGTCGGTCCCTGGTTCTCCTAATGTCAACCGGATGATTTCCATATGGGGGTGTCTGACCACCAACCCAATCCGAGAAAAGTGCATCAAAATCGGCCTTCCGGGAGCCAGGAGTCGGTCCCTGGTTCTCCTAATGTCAACCGGATGATTTCCATATGGGGGTGTCTGACCACCAACCCAATCCGAGAAAAGTGCATCAAAATCGGCCTTCCGGGAGCCAGGAGTCGGTCCCTGGTTCTCATAGTGTCAACCGGATGGTTTCCATATGGGGGTGTCTGACCACCAACCCAATCCGAGAAAAGTGCATCAAAAATCGGCCTTCCGGGAGCCAGGAGTCGGTCCCTGGTTCTCCTAATGTCAACCGGATGATTTCCATATGGGGGTGTCTGACCACCAACCCAATCCGAGAAAAGTGCATCAAAATCGGCCTTCCGGGAGCCAGGAGTCGGTCCCTGGTTCTCCTAATGTCAACCGGATGATTTCCATATGGGGGTGTCTGACCACCAACCCAATCCGAGAAAAGTGCATCAAAATCGGCCTTCCGGGAGCCAGGAGTCGGTCCCTGGTTCTCATAGTGTCAACCGGATGGTTTCCATATGGGGGTGTCTGACCACCAACCCAATCCGAGAAAAGTGCATCAAAATCGGCCTTCCGGGAGCCAGGAGTCGGTCCCTGGTTCTCATAGTGTCAACCGGATGGTTTCCATATGGGGGTGTCTGACCACCAACCCAATCCGAGAAAAGTGCATCAAAATCGGCCTTCCGGGAGCCAGGAGTCGGTCCCTGGTTCTCATAGTGTCAACCGGATGGTTTCCATATGGGGTGTCTGACCACCAACCCAATCCGAGAAAAGTGCATCAAAATCGGCCTTCCGTGAGGCAGGAGTCGGCCCCTGGTTCTCCTGTTGTCAACCGGATGATTTCCATATGGGGGTGTCTGACCACCACCCCAATCCGAAAAAAGTGCATCAAATCGGCCTTCCGTGAGCCAGGAGTCGGTCCCTGGTTCTCCTGGTGTCCGCCGGCGGACAACCATGTTGGGGTGTCTGACCACCAACCCAATCCGAGAAAAGTGCATCAAAATCGGCCTTCCGTGAGGCAGGAGTCGGCCCCTGGTTCTCCTGTTGTCAACCGGATGATTTCCATATGGGGGTGTCTGACCACCACCCCAATCCGAAAAAAGTGCATCAAATCGGCCTTCCGTGAGCCAGGAGTCGGTCCCTGGTTCTCCTGGTGTCCGCCGGCGGACAACCATGTTGGGGTGTCTGACCACCAACCCAATCCGAGAAAAGTGCATCAAAATCGGCCTTCCGTGAGGCAGGAGTCGGTCCCTGGTTCTCCTGTTGTCAACCGGATGATTTCCATATGGGGGTGTCTGACCACCACCCCAATCCGAAAAAAGTGCATCAAATCGGCCTTCCGTGAGGCAGGAGTCGGTCCCTGGTTCTCCTGGTGTCCGCCGGCGGACAACCATGTTGGGGTGTCTGACCCACAACCCAATCCGACCAAGTGCACCCA
>NW_028163358.1:25000-31167 GCF_964263955.1 Coregonus lavaretus
GGAGGTCGGGGACGCCCATGCAGTGAGCTGCAGTCTCAGTCCGAGTGAGAGATGGTTTGAGCGGACACGGAGTGTGGGCCTGGAGGCATGGAGGTCGGGGAGGCCCATGCAGTGAGCTGCAGTCTCAGTCCGAGTGAGAGATGGTTTGAGCGGACACAGAGTGTGGGCCTGGAGGCATGGAGGTCGGGGACGCCCATGCAGTGAGCTGCAGTCTCAGTCCGAGTGAGAGATGGTTTGAGCGGACACGGAGTGTGGGCCTGGAGGCATGGAGGTCGGGGAGGCCCATGCAGTGAGCTGCAGTCTCAGTCCGAGTGAGAGATGGTTTGAGCGGACACAGAGTGTGGGCCTGGAGGCATGGAGGTCGGGGACGCCCATGCAGTGAGCTGCAGTCTCAGTCCGAGTGAGAGATGGTTTGAGCGGACACGGAGTGTGGGCCTGGAGGCATGGAGGTCGGGGACGCCCATGCAGTGAGCTGCAGTCTCAGTCCGAGTGAGAGATGGTTTGAGCGGACACGGAGTGTGGGCCTGGAGGCATGGAGGTCGGGGAGGCCCATGCAGTGAGCTGCAGTCTCAGTCCGAGTGAGAGATGGTTTGAGCGGACACAGAGTGTGGGCCTGGAGGCATGGAGGTCGGGGACGCCCATGCAGTGAGCTGCAGTCTCAGTCCGAGTGAGAGATGGTTTGAGCGGACACGGAGTGTGGGCCTGGAGGCATGGAGGTCGGGGACGCCCATGCAGTGAGCTGCAGTCTCAGTCCGAGTGAGAGATGGTTTGAGCGGACACGGAGTGTGGGCCTGGAGGCATGGAGGTCGGGGACGCCCATGCAGTGAGCTGCAGTCTCAGTCCGAGTGAGAGATGGTTTGAGCGGGCAGGGAGTGTGGGCTTGGTGGTCGTGGTTCTGGAGCCCAGGCCATCCAGGGAGTGAGCTGCAGTCTGAGGCCGAGTGAGAGAGGGTTTGAGTGGGCAGGGAGTGTGGGCTTGGTGGTCGTGGTTCTGGAGCCCAGGCCATCCAGGGAGTGAGCTGCAGTCTGAGGCCGAGTGAGAGAGGTTTGAGTGGGCAGGGAGTGTGGGCTTGGTGGTCGTGGTTCTGGAGCCCAGGCCATCCAGGGAGTGAGCTGCAGTCTGAGCCGAGTGAGAGAGGGTTTGAGTGGGCAGGGAGTGTGGGCTTGGTGGTCGTGGTTCTGGAGCCCAGGCCATCCAGGGAGTGAGCTGCAGTCTCAGGCCGAGTGAGAGAGGGTTTCACTGGGCATGGAGTGTAGAGATGGAGGCAATGAGCTCCAGAGGTCACAAAGGTCAATGTGGGCCTGCATGGCTGTCAGCAGGGCCACAGAGAGAAGGCCCAAGTGAATAGGTGTGTCTGTGTGAGTGAGTGAACCTGTCTCATAGGGGGGCAGAGCAGGCATCCCCCTTTGGGGCTGTCTGCTCTGTCCCCCTTTTTTTTTGGCCTCCTATACCTCTGGAGGTCAAGGGAGTAAGCTGTACTCTCAAGCCCATGTGAGAGAGGCTTTTATGGGAAGAGAGAGTTTAAAAAGAGGCATGGAGCTCCAGAGGTCACAAAGGTCAATGTGGGCCTGCATGGATGTCAGCAGGGCATGAGGGAGAAGGCCCAAGTGAATAGGTGTGTCTGTGTGAGTGAGTGAACCTGTCTCATAGGGGGGCAGAGCAGGCATCCCCTTTGGGGGCTGT
Organism: Coregonus lavaretus; assembly: GCF_964263955.1. NCBI lineage: Eukaryota > Metazoa > Chordata > Actinopteri > Salmoniformes > Salmonidae > Coregonus > Coregonus lavaretus. The sequence continues at coordinate 26,684 of NW_028163358.1, forward strand.
CTGCTCTGTCCCCCTTTTTTTTTGGCCTCCTATACCTCTGGAGGTCAAGGGAGTAAGCTGTACTCTCAAGCCCATGGGAGAGAGGGTTTTAATAGGGAGAGAGTGATTAAAAAGAGGCATGGTGCTCCAGGGGAGTGAGCTGTACTCTCATGCCCATGGGAGATGCCCTTTACTAGGCAGGAGTTTAGAACAAGGTGCATGGAGCTCCAGAGGTCACAAAGGTCAATGTGGGCCTGCATGGATGTCAGCAGGGCATGAGGGAGAAGGCCCAAGTGAATAGGTTTGTCTGTGTGTGTCTGTGTGAGTGAGTGAGTGAGTGTGTGTGTGAACCTTTCCCACAGGAGGGCAGCACTGTGCAGGCAGCTCCAATGGAGGCTGGCTGCTCTGTGCCCATGTATTATTTGTTCTCTCTCTCTCTCTCTCCCCTTTCTTCTGGCCTGCTGGGTCACTTTTGTGTGTGGAGGGCTGGACTCTGTCTCACCCATCCCAGCCATGGGCACCCAGAATGCCCATGTGTGAGTCAGGAGCCCTCCCCTGGTTCTCCTAGTGAAAATGACCTGTGGCGCCCCCCTGTGGATGGATCTTGGTGGGGGTGCTTGGACCCCTTCTTGGGGTCCCCCCCAAGCCAGCCATGCCGACCAAGGGCACCCAAAACCCCCATGTGTGAGTGAAAAGCCTCCCCTGGGTCCCCATAGTGAAATCCGGCCTAAAGTGACCTGTGGCGCCCCCCTGTGGATGGATCCGGCTGTGGGGTCTTGGACCCCTTCTTGGGGTCCCCCCCAAGCCAGCCATGCCGACCAAGGGCACCCAAACCCCCATGTGTGAGTGAAAAGCCTCCCCTGGGTCCCCATAGTGAAATCCGGCCTAAAGTGACCTGTGGCGCCCCCCTGTGGATGGATCCGGCTGTGGGGTCTTGGACCCCTTCTTGGGGTCCCCCCCAAGCCATCCATGCCGGCCATGGGCACCCAAAACCCCCATGTGTGAGTGAACAGCCTCCCCTGGGTACCCATAGTGAAATCAGGCTTAAAGTGACCTGTGGCGCCCCCCTGTGGATGGATCTTGGTGGGGGTGCTTGGACCCCTTCTTGGGGTCTCCTCCAAGCCAGCCATGCCGACCATGGGCACCCAAAACCCCCATGTGTGAGTGAACAGCCTCCCCAGTGTACCCATAGTGAAATCAGGCTTAAAGTGACCTGTGGCGCCCCCCTGTGGATGGATCTTGGTGGGGGTGCTTGGACCCCTTCTTGGGGTCTCCCCCAAGCCAGCCATGCCGACCAAGGGCACCCAAAACCCCCATGTGTGAGTGAACAGCCTCCCCAGTGTCCCCCCAGTGAAATCAGGCCTAAAGTGACCTGTGGCGCCCCCCTGTGGATGGATTCGGCTGTGGGTGCTTGGACCCCTTCTTGGGGTCTCCCCCAAGCCAGCCATGCCGACCAAGGGCACCCAAAACCCCCATGTGTGAGTGAACAGCCTCCCCTGGGTCCCCATAGTGAAATCCGGCTAAAGTGACCTGTGGCGCCCCCCTGTGGATGGATCCGGCTGTGGGGTCTTGGACCCCTTCTTGGGGTCCCCCCCAAGCCATCCATGCCGGCCATGGGCACCCAAAACCCCCATGTGTGAGTGAACAGCCTCCCCTGGGTACCCATAGTGAAATCAGGCTTAAAGTGACCTGTGGCGCCCCCCTGTGGATGGATCTTGGTGGGGGTGCTTGGACCCCTTCTTGGGGTCTCCTCCAAGCCAGCCATGCCGACCATGGGCACCCAAAACCCCCATGTGTGAGTGAACAGCCTCCCCAGTGTACCCATAGTGAAATCAGGCTTAAAGTGACCTGTGGCGCCCCCCTGTGGATGGATCTTGGTGGGGGTGCTTGGACCCCTTCTTGGGGTCTCCCCCAAGCCAGCCATGCCGACCAAGGGCACCCAAAACCCCCATGTGTGAGTGAACAGCCTCCCCAGTGTCCCCCCAGTGAAATCAGGCCTAAAGTGACCTGTGGCGCCCCCCTGTGGATGGATTCGGCTGTGGGTGCTTGGACCCCTTCTTGGGGTCTCCCCCAAGCCAGCCATGCCGACCAAGGGCACCCAAAACCCCCATGTGTGAGTGAACAGCCTCCCCTGGGTCCCCATAGTGAAATCCGGCCTAAAGTGACCTGTGGCGCCCCCCTGTGGATGGATCCGGCTGTGGGGTCTTGGACCCCTTCTTGGGGTCCCCCCCAAGCCATCCATGCCGGCCATGGGCACCCAAAACCCCCATGTGTGAGTGAACAGCCTCCCCTGGGTACCCATAGTGAAATCAGGCTTAAAGTGACCTGTGGCGCCCCCCTGTGGATGGATCTTGGTGGGGGTGCTTGGACCCCTTCTTGGGGTCTCCTCCAAGCCAGCCATGCCGACCATGGGCACCCAAAACCCCCATGTGTGAGTGAACAGCCTCCCCAGTGTACCCATAGTGAAATCAGGCTTAAAGTGACCTGTGGCGCCCCCCTGTGGATGGATCTTGGTGGGGGTGCTTGGACCCCTTCTTGGGGTCTCCCCCAAGCCAGCCATGCCGACCAAGGGCACCCAAAACCCCCATGTGTGAGTGAACAGCCTCCCCAGTGTCCCCCCAGTGAAATCAGGCCTAAAGTGACCTGTGGCGCCCCCCTGTGGATGGATTCGGCTGTGGGTGCTTGGACCCCTTCTTGGGGTCTCCCCCAAGCCAGCCATGCCGACCAAGGGCACCCAAAACCCCCATGTGTGAGTGAACAGCCTCCCCTGGGTACCCATAGTGAAATCAGGCTTAAAGTGACCTGTGGCGCCCCCCTGTGGATGGATCCGGGTGTGGGGTCTTGGACCCCCCCCTTGGGGTCACCCCCAAGCCGGCCAAGGGCACCCAAAACCCCCATGTGTGAGGTAAGAGCCTCCCCTGGTTCTCCTAGTGTCCGCCGGCGGTTTACCATATGGGGGTGTCTGACCACCACCCCAATCCGAGAAAAGTGCATCAAAATCGGCCTCCGTGAGCCAGGAGTCGGTCCCTGGTTCTCATAGTGTCAACCGGATGATTTCCATATGGGGGTGTCTGACCACCACCCCAATCCGAGAAAAGTGCAACAAAATCGGCCTCCGTGAGCCAGGAGTCGGTCCCTGGTTCTCCTGGTGTCCGCCGGCGGTTATCCATATGGGGGTGTCTGACCACCACCCCAATCCGAGAAAAGTGCATCAAAATCGGCCTCCGTGAGCCAGGAGTCGGTCCCTGGTTCTCATAGTGTCAACCGGATGGTTTCCATATGGGGGTGTCTGACCACCAACCCAATCCGAGAAAAGTGCATCAAAATCGGCCTTCCGGGAGCCAGGAGTCGGTCCCTGGTTCTCCTGTTGTCAACCGGATGGTTTCCATATGGGGGTGTCTGACCACCAACCCAATCCGAGAAAAGTGCATCAAAATCGGCCTTCCGGGAGCCAGGAGTCGGTCCCTGGTTCTCCTGTTGTCAACCGGATGATTTCCATATGGGGGTGTCTGACCACCAACCCAATCCGAGAAAAGTGCATCAAAATCGGCCTTCCGGGAGCCAGGAGTCGGTCCCTGGTTCTCCTGGTGTCAACCGGATGGTTTCCATATGGGGGTGTCTGACCACCAACCCAATCCGAGAAAAGTGCATCAAAATCGGCCTTCCGGGAGCCAGGAGTCGGTCCCTGGTTCTCATAGTGTCAACCGGATGATTTCCATATGGGGGTGTCTGACCACCAACCCAATCCGAGAAAAGTGCATCAAAATCGGCCTTCCGGGAGCCAGGAGTCGGTCCCTGGTTCTCCTGGTGTCAACCGGATGGTTTCCATATGGGGGTGTCTGACCACCAACCCAATCCGAGAAAAGTGCATCAAAATCGGCCTTCCGGGAGCCAGGAGTCGGTCCCTGGTTCTCATAGTGTCAACCGGATGATTTCCATATGGGGGTGTCTGACCACCAACCCAATCCGAGAAAAGTGCATCAAAATCGGCCTTCCGGGAGCCAGGAGTCGGTCCCTGGTTCTCATAGTGTCAACCGGATGATTTCCATATGGGGGTGTCTGACCACCAACCCAATCCGAGAAAGTGCATCAAAATCGGCCTTCCGGGAGCCAGGAGTCGGTCCCTGGTTCTCATAGTGTCAACCGGATGGTTTCCATATGGGGGTGTCTGACCACCAACCCAATCCGAGAAAAGTGCATCAAAATCGGCCTTCCGGGAGCCAGGAGTCGGTCCCTGGTTCTCCTGGTGTCAACCGGATGGTTTCCATATGGGGGTGTCTGACCACCAACCCAATCCGAGAAAAGTGCATCAAAATCGGCCTTCCGGGAGCCAGGAGTCGGTCCCTGGTTCTCATAGTGTCAACCGGATGATTTCCATATGGGGGTGTCTGACCACCAACCCAATCCGAGAAAAGTGCATCAAAATCGGCCTTCCGGGAGCCAGGAGTCGGTCCCTGGTTCTCATAGTGTCAACCGGATGGTTTCCATATGGGGGTGTCTGACCA
>NW_028163357.1:0-66633 GCF_964263955.1 Coregonus lavaretus
AGTCTGCTCCGAACACGCTTCTTCTCTGAGTTCTCCACGTTGGAAGCAGAACGAGGGACTGCACCGGGAGTGGGGCAAAGAGGGAGAGAGATAAAGGAGGGAGGGAAGGAGGGAGAGAAGAAGGGAGGGAAGGAGAGAGGGAAGGAGGGAGAGAAGGAGAGGAGGAAGTGAAGGAGAGAGGGAAGGAGTGAGAGAAGGAGGAGTGAAGGAGAGAGTGAAGGGGGAGAGAAGGAGGGAGTGAAGGAGAGAGTGAAGGGAGAGAGAAGGAGGAAGTGAAGGAAAGAGTGAAGGGGGAGAGAAGGAGGAAGTGAAGGAGAGAGTGAAGGGGGGAGAGAAGGAGGGAGTGAAGGAGGAAGTGAAGGAGAGAGTGAAGGGGGGAGAGAAGGAGGAAGTGAAGGAGGGAGTGAAGGGGGGAGAGAAGGAGGAAGTGAAGGAGAGAGTGAAGGGGGGAGAGAAGGAGGGAGTGCACCAGTTACAAGAAGAACAAGAAAAAAGGATTAGACCAACTTTATTGTCAATTTTAGAGAAATGTGAAATGTCTCTTTTTGCTTTTTACCCCTGTGAGACACACACATACACCACAGGAGGAAGCACACGGGCAGCCACAGCACAGCAACAGTACCCTTGGATGGAGGAGATGGAGGAGAGACTCAACGTGATGCTTTATATACCCCTCCTCTGTCCTCCTCGTCTCCACTGGGGTCCAACATATCTACACTACCCGCCCTCCTCAGAGAGTACAACAGGACATTGTCCAGGGGGATTCTCCCGATCCTATAGAAGAGAAGAGAATTTGAACTTGTACCAGACGACTTTGTTAACTATCTGTAAGCACCCTGATGAAAGCTAGACGCTAAAATAAGTTGGTGTTTGATCATTATGAAAGGTTTTTAATGAACTTCCATTGTCCTCCTAGAGTAGCTGAATACAGGCTGCTGAGAGGAGGTACGGCCATATATAATGGCTGGAACGGAGCGAATGGAATGACATCACACACATGGAAACCATTCCACTGATTCCACTCCAGTCATTACCACGAGCCCGTCCTCCCCAGCTAAGGTGCCACCAACATCCTGTGGCTGAATATCTGTTGCAAATAGTTCTAGAGCTCATGCACACACACACACACACACACGCGCACACACACACACCACACACACACAAACACACACACAGTGTGTGAGACTCACCAGTCTGTCGATGACACTGTGGATGGTGTTGAACCACTCTCTGATCAGTGAGTCTGTCTCTGACTGCAGTAGGAACTCATTCCCTGTCACTGTCCTCAGCTACCACACAAACAGACCGTGGGTTAGTCCCAAAATCACAAACTACTTCCCAGGTAGTCTACTACTTACTACTACTTCTTCCAAAAATTTCAATTTCCATTCAGTCAATTCGGGAAATGAATTCAAATTACAATTCAGGAATTACAAAATTTGCATTGAGAATGAATGCCGATTTTCAATTCTTGAACTGGAATTTTAAGGCATGTATTGAATTGACTGAGTTGAAATTGAATTGTCTCGAACCCTGGTGCTCATCGAGTACTGCTACAACACATAGCCTGACCCTGGTGCTCATCAAGTACTGCTACAACACATAGCCTAACCCTGGTGCTCATCGAGTACTGCTACAACACATAGCCTAACCCTGGTGCTCATCGAGTACTGCTACAACACATAGCCTAACCCCTGGTGCTCATCGAGTACTGCTACAACACATAGCCTAACCCTGGTGCTCATCGAGTACTGCTACAACACATAGCCTAACCCTGGTGCTCATCGAGTACTGCTACAACACATAGCCGAACCCTGGTGCTCACATCGAGTACTGCTACAACACATAGCCTAACCCTGGTGCTCATCGAGTACTGCTACAACACATAGCCTGACCCTGGTGCTCAACGAGTACTGCTACAACACATAGCCTACATTCAGATACTGAGCTTCCTCTCAAGAGGAGGTGAGAATGTTTTTTTTCTCACAGAAAACCACTAAAACGGTTCTCTCTCAGTGAGACTTAAATAGACACATTTGACTTCCCTAAAATACAGGGTGAAATAAAGTGTCTTAAAAATGTCATTGAAATTATATGCAAACAAGAAAATGATGGTTTGAGTGACATCCCTGCCTCCTGGTGTGTGACTGACCTTGAAGACGTTCTTCTTGCTGGACAGGTCATTGGTCCACTGCACCACAGCTCCTCTCAGGTCTACACTGCTCTCCGGACGACTGTTGCCTGGTTTCTGGATACCAACACACAAAATAAGAAATCAGTCTTGAGACGTAAAAAAAACAAAACAACAACAGTTATTTCAACTCGATCTATGATAGTTAAAACTCAATGACTATCTTACCCAGCTGGAGGGGGTCTGTGATTTAGGATCCTTGAAGAACACCAGACTGTTCCCAACCAGAACCACCCACGACGGATTCCAGTTTTTCCTAAAACACACACCAGGAGAACACACACACACACAGGGTTCCAAACCTCTACAGCAGATACAGGATGTGGAAGGTTATATCCTCCTCGTATCACGGACAGTCTACCTCAGTTTCCTGCCTCCCTCTGCTATCTTGGTCTTATTCAGCAGACCTGCTTTCTCCAGCTCCTGAGGATGGAAGAGGTGGGGGAGATTAACTGGTGATACAGAGGGATAATTCACAGGCTGCTCTGATGACTACGTTGGTGCACACAGTAAGTGAACTGAAAACACATTGTAATTTACAGCAACAACCCAGGGGGAAAGAGTTGCCAAATGTCACTAGAAGCATGGACGGACAGTGGGACAGGGGTTACAGTTGGGAGACAGCGGAGGCAGAGGGACAGTTGGGGACATTGGGGACATTGGGTTGTGAGTCTCACTGGTGTGGAGCTGTCATTGCTGTCTGGAGAGCTGCCTGGAGACGGAGGCTCCACCACCACACTGGTCCCAGGGTAGGAGCAGTCTCTGCACTGCCGGCCAAGCTAGGAACAACACATACATGTTAGGTCTTGACCAATATCTCGTGGATAGATTCTCACGGACACATGAAACGGTGAGAATCTGTCAAGGCCCATGTAGAATTATGTGATTCCAAGCACCAGTAATTCCTGGTTTTGGGTTTTTGTCATTGATTATTTGGACGAATCAGGATTGGGCAAAGGCGGTGCTTAAACTGGTGCTGTGATTTTTAAGCCCATATGGATAATAAACGGTTTCCACTAGTTAATACAGCCACAAAGTCAGAATTGGCTCTATCGTAAACATTGATGAAAACAAATATGTATTTTTTGGCCATGATAAACACGTGAAATTAGCGGAAGGGAGGGGTTTGGCCTAGAGTTTCCGTTTGTGAGGGAGAAGACTTTGCTTCCTTCCTTTGCACAAAAGGTAATCACAATTGTTAACACCATTCCCCCCAGAAGTAAAACAGGAATTGACTATCTGGACAACAATAGGTGTGTGTCTGCGTCATTCTGCTAGCATGTGTCTGTCTACCTGGCTCTGTGTGTGTGTGTGTGTGTGTGTGTGTGTGTGTGTGTGTGTGTGTGTGTGTGTGTGTGTCTGTGTGTGTGTGTGTGTGTGTCTGTGTGTGTGTGTGTGTGTGTGTGTGTGTGTGTGTGTGTGTGTGTGTGTGTGTGTGTGTGTGTGTGTGTGTGTGCTGTGTATACCTTGCCGTTCTCGGGCAGTATTATGGATCGTGAGTGGCTGAGCTGCTCTGTCCCATGATGCAGTAGGGCAGAGTGACGTCGCTGGACAACCCCCTGAGACTCCTCTGTACTGAAAGCTGTGGTGCTGATGGTGTCTGAGGACACTGCTCTCTGCATGCTCTACAGGGCAGGAACACAGAGAGGGGCAGGTCAGCTACTCTGTGTATATCAGTGGAGGCTGCTGAGGGGAGGACGGCTCATAATAATGGCTGGAATGGAGTGGAATGGAGTGGAATGGGTAGAATGGAGTGGAATGGAGTGGAATGGAGTGGAATGGAGTGGAATGGGTAGAATGGAGTGGAATGGAGTGGAATGGAGTGGAATGGGTAGAATGGAGTGGAATGGAATGGAATGGAGTGGAATGGGTAGAATGGAGTGGAATGGGTAGAATGGAATGGAATGGGTAGAATGGAGTGGAATGGGTAGAATGGAGTGGAATGGGTAGAATGGAGTGGAATGGGTAGAATGGAGTGGAATGGAATGGTATCAAACACATGAAAACCATGTTTTTGATACCATTCCATTAGATCCATTCCAGACATTATTAGAGGATATGTAAGAAAGTAATTAAAGGATGCTGATTGATTCTGATAGCACCGTTGGAGAAATTAGTTTATGTAGATATTATTGTTGTATTGTTAAACTTTTAGTTCCTTGTTTTGTTGCCAGGAAGTTATTTCCCCTGTACACATTCCATGAATCTCTACATTCCATTCCATTCAAATCTCACCTGAACCAGCTCCCAGCCACTGTCAGCATTCTGCCCACCGTACAGGAAGTCTGGAGAGAGCTGAAGAAGAGGAAGAACACTATTTCCTTACAGTCCACAGTCCATTTGTATTTTGCTTCACTACAAAGGCAAATTACAGCAAACACTGGTCTAGAATGACCAACACATTACGCAACACAAAAAGGCATAAATACACTTTCTTTCCAAACATGTCAGTTGATACTATATTTCACAATGACCAGACAAATCTGAAAAATCCCTGAGAATGCTCACCTCACCACAGTTCAGTAATAGTATTTAGTATTTCGTATTTATTAGGATCCCCATTAGCTGTTGCCCATAGTGAAAAGCACAGATAGCTTTATCACAGCTGAAATCTATAACTTGTTGACGTGTATATTGTTGTCACAAACTGGGACACATAGACGTACTGTACAGTCAGTCATACTAGTCTGTTATCTAGCAAATGTGAAGACACAAGCACTAACGTGAGACTACACTCTTACAAAAAAGGGTTCCAAAGGGGTTCTTTAGCTGTCCCCATAAGAGAACCCTTTTTGGTTCCAGGTAGAACTATATTTGCTTCCAGCTAGAACCCTTTTGGGTTCCATGTTGAACCCTCTGTGGAAAGGGTTCTACGTGTAACCGAAAAGGGTTCTACCTGCAACTAAAAAGGGTTCTTCAAAGGGTTCTCCTATGGGGACAGCCGAAAAACCCTTTTAGGTTCTAGAGAGCACCTTTTTGTCTAAGAAAGTAGAAGCTAACTGATGAAATATACATTAGCTAGTGCTGTGTTACACTCACTCTCCCTCACACACAGTCACACACACACACACACCCATCCACACACACAATAAAAAAAACGGAACTTACAGTCACACTGTTCATCAGTAGCCTATATCACCTGTATCAGAGTCCAGATGAAAACCAAACCAAACTATAAAACGAATGTTCCCTTGGTAATCAATACGAGAGTCAGTCCACGCCACTGTCAGATGTAGTGTACCTTCCTGACAATGCACCTTTTCATCTGAACAAAGGAACCACAACCTGAAATTCACCTCTCTCTGTCCTTCTCTCTCTCTCACGGCACAAACTTCCTCTTTCTATATGGAACCTAACATTAACATTATCAGCATGTACCATCGCTCTCACTATGCACAACCAGGAAGCCATGTGCCTAGACTGAGCATCCCAAATGGCACCCTAGGCTAAGGGTCAAAAGTAGTGCACTATATAGGGAACAGGGTGCAATTTGGGACGTACCCAGATACATTATCATATCAACAATATAAGACCGCTAACAGTAACAACAAGGACAACAGTATAATTATCTACAGAGACCTTATTTTAATTCACTGACTGCTCTTATCTTTGTAGTCACCATGGTGACACTAGCACTACAGGTCAGTTGGAGTTGAAGTTGGATGAAGCCCAGACACAATCCCACTTTACAACACTGTGTGGTTACTCATGTAAGTACACTATAACAACTGTTGTAATTGCTCATTGTTACACTGTACAACCCACGGTTCCTACTCACCTGGCACACTGTAGAATAGATAGGCATACGTAGTATGGATTTAGCGCCACCTTGCCCACTGATAAGCTAGGTCGAATTTTAACTATCCAACACTATCAGATCTCCACAAGCGCCTAGCGGGTCAGGGCTTGTTTCTGGGCAGGGCCAAAGTGTTATCCTGACAACCTGTGGAGTCTTGGTGTCCATAAAGCTCTGGTTCAGTGTCTGGGTAGCGTTCCTTGTCTACATTATATCAACACGCATCAACTTCTTACTGTTACCGAGATAAGCTAAACGCCAAGCCATTTCAGAGGAATTAACAAATGAATGAATAAATGGTAGCACTTTATAATAACTCCACATAATAAAGCATTTATAATGGATTAGTAAATAGTTTATTCATAATTTATGAATCACTACTCCCACATTTGTAAATGTTAGTAACCTAGTTAATCACACATTTATAAACAACTTTTAGTATTTAATAACGATTCATAGGATCATTCATAAGATCTTTAATATAGGTCCTTATAAACCATTTACTAGTCAAGTATTTTTGTGTGGCCTCATCTAAAGTGTGGGCTATTTATACTTTATAAATACTTTATAACTGTTTTGAGTGACCAGTGTAATTTCTCACAAAAAGATGTACATGCCATTGGTAGACATTCCAGCAGTACCTGATGCTCCTTAATGTCTCAAAATGGCCCCTAGAACATATCAATGGTTAAACAATGAGCACACAACACATGATGTTACGGAAATATATTCAACATTTTAATTCCAAAACAGTAACACTGTTGTAGTAGTGTGATGTGTAACTTTAGTAAAGTAACGGTTTCAGTCCGAAGACGCTAACTATACCTGTTAGAAATTGGGATTTCCGGTTTGCAAAGTCTCCACACACGCAAAATACCATTTCTAAACTAATTTCACCACATGTGCGAAGCTGTCGAAGTTTAAGCACCGCCTTCGCCCAATCCTGGTACGTCCAAATAATCTGTTACGAAAACTCAAACATCGGAATGCTGATGCTCGTTTTCCTGTGAATTCCATCCTGTCACGATAGATTATTCAGTTTATGCGCAGAATTTGTCCAGGAGAGATTAGGAGCAGTCCATAGACTGCTCACAAAGTAAGGAAACAAATATCTGAATACATTTATTTCACTGAACTCTCCCATTACGAGTTACTACCTTTAAAAGGGCCCGGGTAAAGGTGCCGCCAAAAAAAGCCATGTGTGAAAATATTCTGCCGCTAAAATACTGAAGCACTGGAAGCATTTAAAAGGTTATACCATTACCATTTCTACCTGCAAATCATCCATGTAACATACCTCAATCACAAATCAGTAGTAATAAAGGAATAAAACATTTCCGGTCCCGCCTGCTGTTGTGTGCAGGCTACATCTCCCTGTTTCATTAGTTCATGGTCACGAGGTTGACAACACTAGCAACACATTCACATTACAACACTTAATGAAGTCCTTGTAACAGTTTATTTTTTTTATTTTTTTTTACGTCAGATACTGTGAGGAAAACGAGGCTGTAGGTGGACCTACCCTGTTCATGTTGCCATGTGGACCTACCCTGTTCATGTTGCCATGTGGACCTACCCTGTTCATGTTGCCATGTGGACCTACCCTGTTCATGTTGCCATGTGGACCTACCCTGTTCATGTTGCCATGTGGACCTACCCTGTTCATGTTGCCATGTGGACCTACCCTGTTCATGTTGCCATGTGGACCTACCCTGTTCATGTTGCCATGTGGACCTACCCTGTTCATGTTGCCATGTGGACCTACCCTGTTCATGTTGCCATTCTCTGTGCCTGAGATGGGGAGAGACAGGTGGTTGGCGTCCCTTGGGACCGTCTGTGGCTGCATCGGACTAGCCTGTAGCAGGGAAGAGAGTATAGGTGTTAGTTTGAAAGCACATCTGTCCTACTATTTGTCATTGCTGGCAACATTTAAAAAAAGTGTTGATAGACTCTATTGTCCCCAAAAATAGTTGTACTGTTTCACAATACGTGTACTGTTCAAATTAACATAGGACCCTGTGATCTGAATATCTGTAAATTAACATAGGACCCTGTGTTCTGTAAATTAACATAGGACCCTGTGATCTGTATATCTGTAAATTAACATAGGACCCTGTGATCTGTATATCTGTAAATTAACATAGGACCCTGTGATCTGTATATCTGTAAATTAACATAGGACCCTGTGATCTGTATATCTGTAAATTAACATAGGACCCTGTGTTCTGTAAATTAACATAGGACCCTGTGATCTGTATATCTGTAAATTAACATAGGACCCTGTGATCTGTATATCTGTAAATTAACATAGGACCCTGTGATCTGTATATCTGTAAATTAACATAGGACCCTGTGATCTGTATATCTGTAAATTAACATAGGACCCTGTGATCTGTATATCTGTAAATTAACATAGGACCCTGTGATCTGTATATCTGTAAATTAACATAGGACCCTGTGATCTGTATATCTGTAAATTAACATAGGACCCTGTGATCTGTATATCCCTGTTATGTCTGTTACCCGTTCACGGGCTCTGCGGGGGGGTTTCCAGGACCTCTCCTTGGTAACGGTGTTGACATAGAAACATCGCCCCATGGAAGGGTCCGAGTATTGCTCCCATAGGTCCAGCACCTGCAGGGGCACAACGGAAATATGTATTGGACTTTTTTGTGTCATTTTGTGTATTTTTTGTGTCTTCCTCAATAGCTTTATGTATGCACATCATCTTTGCTAAGTGCATTTTTTAAATTACTGTTTGAAAGGACTCTCAATCAAACTTAAAATGTATTAGTTATTTTAAGTTAAAAACATTTAAAGTTAAAAACATGACATTTCCATCGTCAACGGCCTTCATCAGAATCAAACTGTGAAATACAACAAACAAAATGACCTGCAGGGGTCGCTGGCCGGGGGCGGGGCTGGGAGGCTCCACTTGGCTCCGCCTCTTCACCTGGTGGATGGCGGAGTATAGAGGAGACACCAGGAGAGACTGCTGGGAAATGTAGGACTGGGGAGACACCTGGTGGGGGAGAGAGAGGAGGTTATACTGTATAAGGTCAATAACAGGTTACATGACGTTGGACACAGTTTGATGGGGAAAACGTTAGGTTAGGGTGTGTGTGTGTGTATGTGTGTATGTGTATGTGTGTATGTGTGTGTGTGTATGTATCATACAGTTTAGTATAGTCTACAGGTCTCACGTGCCACTCAGCCCCAGCTGTCATTAATAGAATGACTACCGTTACATAACATGGGGATAAAGCTGCATCGTATAGCCTCATCACTACAGCTTTCATGGAAAGATGATTTACCATATTACAGATTTACTTTTCAATCTATTTCAGTGCAACAGATGGCCTCCTATAGCCTGCATTATGTTACGTAGCAGTCAGTTCACTAGAGCTAGTCACTGGTGCATGTAAATGAAGGTTTTCTACAAGCTCAGTCCTTAGGCCTCGCTGACTACATGTTGAGGTGGATGGGTATCCGTCTTTCTCTCGGTTTCTTTCATTCTCTTTTCGGTTTCTCTCTCGCTCTCGCTCTCTCTCGCTCTCTCGTCTCTGTCCGAGAGCTCTCCCCCTCTCTCCCTCCATCTCTCTCTCTCTCTCTCTCTCTCTCTCTCTCTCTCTCTCTCTCTCTCTCTCTCTCTCTCTCTCTCTCTCTCTCTCTCTCTCTCTCTCTCTCTCTCTCTCTCTCTCTCTCTCTCTCTCTCTCTCTCTCTCTCTCTCTCTCTCTCTCTGTTTTCTGTTGAAGCCACATCCTCTTCAGTTTGTGGTTCTTCTTGACTGCCCACTGACACACACGCACGCACGCACGCACGCACGCACGCACGCACGCACGCACGCACGCACGCACGCACGCACGCACGCACGCACACACACACACACACACACACACACACACACACACACACACACACACACACACACACACACACACACACACACACACACACACACACACACACACACACACACACACACACACACACACACACACACACACACACACACACACACACACACACACACACACACACACCACACACACACACACACACACACACACACACACACACACACACACACACACACACACACACACACACACACACACACACACACACACACACACACACACACACACACACACACACACACACACACACAGGCCTATAATACATTACACTCACCTGAGACCAAAGTAGTTGGTACTGGTAATAAATAAATAAACTAGTTTGGTAATAAATAAATAAACTAGTTTGGTAATAAATAAATAAATAAACTAGTTTGGTAATAAATAAACTAGTTTGGGTAATAAATAAATAAACTAGTTTGGTAATAAATAAATAAATAAACTAGTTTGGTAATAAATAAATAAATAAACTCATTTGGTAATAAATAAATAAACTAGTTTGGTAATAAATAAATAAATAAACTCATTTGGTAATTAATAAATAAATAAACTAGTTTGGGTAATAAATAAATAAATAAACTACTTTGGTAATAAATAAATAAACTCATTTGGTAATAAATAAATAAACTAGTTTGGTAATAAATAAATAAACTAGTTTGGTAATAAATAAATAAATAAACTCATTTGGTAATAAATAAATAAACTAGTTTTGTAATATCACATAATACTGCATCTCTATAAATACTACAAGTACCTACCAATATGTATATAGCTAGCTCAATTACCTCATACCCCTGCACATCGACTCAGTGCTGTTTGTTATGAGTTATTCCTCGTGTCAGTATTTCATTTTTTATTTTATTTGTATCTTTAACTCTGCATTGTTGGAAAAGGACCCGTCAGTAAGCATTTCACTGTTAGTCTACACCTGTTGTTTACCAAGCATGTGACGAAAAATATTTAATTTGATTTTGAACTAGCAATGGAGGCTGGATTCAAGTTCAAGTTCAAAACAATGTAATTGTTCACTCAACTGTGTTTAAATGCATGTTTGTGCAACAATCCATTTTTTACGCTTTTTTTCTCCTCAGTTGGTAGTTCCAGTCTTGTCCCATCGCTGCAACTCCCATACGGACTCGGGAGAGGCAAAGGTCGAGAGCCATGCGTCCTCCGAAAACACAACCCGGCCAAGTCGCGACCCGCACTGCTTCTTGACACACTGCTTGCTTAACCCGTAAGCCAGCCGCACCAATGTGTCGGAGGAAACCCCGTACAGCTGGCCACCGAAGACAGCGTTTCATGCGCCCAGCCCGCCACAAGGAGTTGCTAGAGCGCGATGGGACAAGGACATCCAGGCCAGCCAAACCCTCCCCTAACCTGGACGACGCTGGGCAAATTGTGTGCCGCCTCATGGGTCTCCTGGTCGGCTGCGACACAGCCCGGGATCGAACCCGGGTCTGTAGTGACGCCTCTAGCACTGCGATGCAGCGCCTTAGACCGCTGCGTCACTCGGGAGGCCCCGCAACAATCCTTTTATGTATGGGGGGAGGAAGGGAGGGGTTGTGTGTGTGTGTGTGTGTGTGTGTGTGTGTGTGTGTGTGTGTGTGTGTGGTGTGTGTGTGTGTGTGTGTGTGTGTGTGTGTGTGTTTCCTGTATCTTAACCCGATGTAACCTGTGAGGAGAGGAGGTGTCTGTGGTTTTCTGGAAATTACGTGTTTTTCCACACTGCTGTTTTACCTTCAACTGACACAAAACACCTAAAGCTGACTCTAACCTCCCCTCTCACTATAGGCCTGATCTGTTTAAACCCTTGTATAATGTGTGTGTGTGTGGGTCGGTGCTTGCATGCATGCATGTATTCATGTGTGTGTGTGTATCCGTGCGTACATTTATGCATTCTGGGAGATGGCAAGACTTTTATCTGGGCCATTCTGGGAGATGGCAGGACTTTTATCTGGGCCATTCTGGGAGATGGCAGAACTTTTATCTGGGCCATTCTGGGAGATGACAGGACTTTTATCTGGGCCATTCTGGGAGATGACAGGACTTTTATCTGGGCCACTCAGGGAGATGGCAGGACTTTTATCTGGGCCATTCTGTTTTATCTGGGCTATTCTGGGAGATGACAGGACTTTTGTCTGGGTTATTCTGGGAGATGACAGGACTTTTATCTGGGCCATTCTGGGAGATGGCAGGACTTTTGTCTGGGTTATTCTGGGAGATGGCAGAACTTTTATCTGGGCCATTCTGTTTTATCTGGGCTATTCTGGGAGATGACAGGACTTTTGTCTGGGTTATTCTGGGAGATGACAGGACTTTTATCTGGGCCATTCTGGGAGATGGCAGGACTTTTGTCTGGGTTATTCTGGGAGATGGCAGAACTTTTATCTGGGCCATCCTGGGAGATGACAGGACTTTTATCTAGGCCATTCTGGGAGATGGCAGTAACTTTTATTGTGGCTTATATTAAAGACAGCATTAACATTCCAATGTGAGGAATGTTCTATGAGCTGGGCTTCGTCCCAAATGACACCCTATTCCCTATTTAGTGTTAGGGCCCATAGGGCCCTGGTCAAAAGTAGCACACTATATAGGGAATAGGGTGCCATTTGGGATGAAGCCCGATGTCTTTGAGGTGGTGTAGTGGCCAACGCTCCTCGAACCAGTCCGGCCAGCTGTGTGTGTGTGTGATGCAGTGTGTGGAAAATAGCGGCTTGTGACGTGGATGTTGCTCTAATCCTGCTTACTGAGCTTAAAGACACGAGGGAGACAGGCCTTCAGAGAGAAAGAGAGAGAGAGAGATGGAGGGAGGGAGGGAAGGAGGGAAGGAGGGAGGTAGAAAGGCCCTCTGAGAGAGAAGGAGAGAGATGGAGGGAGAGACGGGGAGAGCTCTTGGACAGAGATATGAGGGAGAAAGGACCTCAGAGAGAGAGAGAGAGAGAGAGAGAGAGGGAGAGAGAGAGAGAGAGAGAGAGAGAGAGAGAGAGAGAGAGAGATGGAGGGAGAGAGGGGGAGAGCTCTCGGACAGAGACGAGAGAGCGAGAGAGAGAGAGCGAGAGTGAGAGCGAGAGAGAGAGCGAGAGAGAGAGAGAGCGAGAGAGAGAGAGAGAGAGAGAGAGAGAGAGAGAGAGAGAGATGGAGGGAGAGAGGGGGAGAGCTCTCGGACAGAGACGAGAGAGCGAGAGAGAGAGAGAGAGCGAGAGTGAGAGCGAGAGAGAGAGAGAGCGAGAGAGAGAGAGAGAGAGAATGAGGGATAATAAGCGAGATAGTAGAAAGAGAGATGGCGTGTACAGAAAGAAAAAAAGGCTAGATGTCAACTCTGTTCAAATCACAACAATCATGTTGACTCACAGACAGTGGCTTTTGGATCATGTTGACTCACAGACAGTGGCTTTTGGATCATGTTGACTCACAGACAGTGGCTTTTGGATCATGTTGACTCACAGACAGTGGCTTTTGGATCATGTTGACTCACAGACAGTGGCTTTTGGATCATGTTGACTCACAGACAGTGGCTTTTGGATCATGTTGACTCACAGACAGTGGCTTTTGGATCATGTTGACTCACAGACAGTGGCTTTTGGATCATGTTGACTCACAGACAGTGGCTTTTGGATCATGTTGACTCACAGACAGTGGCTTTTGGATCATGTTGACTCACAGACAGTGGCTTTTGGATCATGTTGACTCACAGACAGTGGCTTTTGGATCATGTTGACTCACAGACAGTGGCTTTTGGATCATGTTGACTCACAGACAGTGGCTTTTGGATCATGTTGACTCACAGACAGTGGCTTTTGGATCATGTTGACTCACAGACAGTGGCTTTTGGATCATGTTGACTCACAGACAGTGGCTTTTGGATCATGTTGACTCACAGACAGTGGCTTTTGGATCATGTTGACTCACAGACAGTGGCTTTTGGATCATGTTGACTCACAGACAGTGGCTTTTGGATCATGTTGACTCACAGACAGTGGCTTTTGGATCATGTTGACTCACAGACAGTGGCTTTTGGATCATGTTGACTCACAGACAGTGGCTTTTGGATCATGTTGACTCACAGACAGTGGCTTTTGGATCATGTTGACTCACAGACAGTGGCTTTTGGATCATGTTGACTCACAGACAGTGGCTTTTGGATCATGTTGACTCACAGACAGTGGCTTTTGGATCATGTTGACTCACAGACAGTGGCTTTTGGATCATGTTGACTCACAGACAGTGGCTTTTGGATCATGTTGACTCACAGACAGGGGCTTTTGGATCATGTTGACTCACAGACAGTGGCTTTTGGATCATGTTGACTCACAGACAGTGGCTTTTGGATCATGTTGACTCACAGACAGTGGCTTTTGGATCATGTTGACTCACAGACAGTGGCTTTTGGATCATGTTGACTCACAGACAGTGGCTTTTGGATCATGTTGACTCACAGACAGTGGCTTTTGGATCATGTTGACTCACAGACAGTGGCTTTTGGATCATGTTGACTCACAGACAGTGGCTTTTGGATCATGTTGACTCACAGACAGTGGCTTTTGGATCATGTTGACTCACAGACAGTGGCTTTTGGATCATGTTGACTCACAGACAGTGGCTTTTGGATCATGTTGACTCACAGACAGTGGCTTTTGGATCATGTTGACTCACAGACAGTGGCTTTTGGATCATGTTGACTCACAGACAGTGGCTTTTGGATCATGTTGACTCACAGACAGTGGCTTTTGGATCATGTTGACTCACAGACAGTGGCTTTTGGATCATGTTGACTCACAGACAGTGGCTTTTGGATCATGTTGACTCACAGACAGTGGCTTTTGGATCATGTTGACTCACAGACAGTGGCTTTTGGATCATGTTGACTCACAGACAGTGGCTTTTGGAACCTCTGCTCTCTTATCTAACTTGGCAGTGGCTGATTCTGGTTTTCCAGTGAACGGATACTTGGCTCTAACGAAAAGCCAAATTGTTTATTTTCTATCACAAACCAACATGTTTGTTTCACGACAACCTTCATCATCTGTACCCGATGAGGGATAATCTTGGTGTTTTACCTAATCTCACGTGCGTGCTGGCCAGCTACTCGATGTAATGTCATACATTTACATTTTTACATTTTAGTCATTTAGCAGACGTTCTTATCCAGAGCGACTTACAGTTAGTGAGTGCATACATTCTTTTTTTATTTTTCATACTGGCCCCCCGTGGGAATCGAACCCACAACCCTGGCGTTGCAAATGCCATGCTCTACCAACTGAGCTACATCCCTGCCGGCCATTCCCTCCCCTACCCTGGACGACGCTGGGCCAATTGTGCGCCGCCCCATGGGTCTCCCGGTCGCGGCCGGCTACGACAGAGCCTGGATTCAAACCAGGATCTCTAGTGGCACAGCTAGCACTGCGATGCAGTGCCTTAGACCACTGCGCCACTCGGGAGTCATAAACAGTCTATCATGAGAGATTAGGGATAGTTGTTATTATATCATCTGATCATTATTCCATGCATGACAGCGATAGAAGAGTTGGCTACAGCACATACGCTATCGAAGTTCCCACTAGTCTATCCCTTGTCCTGTCTGAGTGTGTCTTCTTCAGTGGTGTAGTGCAAATTTTTTTAGGTGCGGGAGCGCAACTGTTTTTTAAAATGACATAATTTCTCAATAGAAATGTGTACCGACAGATGCAGCCTATTGAATATCATTCTAGAATATGACAGATGCAGCCTATTGAATATCATTCTAGAATATGACAGATGTAGCCTATTGAATATCATTCTAGAATATGACAGATGCAGCCTATTGAATATCATTCTAGAATATGACAGATGTAGCCTATTGAATATCATTCTAGAATATGACAGATGCAGCCTATTGAATATCATTCTAGAATATGACAGATGCAGCCTATTGAATATCATTCTAGAATATGACAGATGTAGCCTATTGAATATCATTCTAGAATATGACAGATGTAGCCTATTTAATATCATTCTAGAATATGACAGATGTAGCCTATTGAATATCATTCTAGAATATGACAGATGTAGCCTATTGACTATCATTCTAGAATATGACAGATGCAGCCTATTGAATATCATTCTAGAATATGACAGATGTAGCCTATTGAATATCATTCTAGAATATGACAGATATAGCCTATTGAATATCATTCTAGAATATGACAGATGCAGCCTATTGAATATCATTCTAGAATATGACAGATGCAGCCTATTAAATATCATTCTAGAATATGACAGATGTAGCCTATTGAATATCATTCTAGAATATGACAGATGTAGCCTATTGAATATCATTCTAGAATATGACAGATGTAGCCTATTAAATATCATTCTAGAATATGAATATGCATAAAATGCATCCTCCAATTGCAACGTCTGCCTGTGCCCACAACATATTGTCTCAAATGTTTAAAACCCTCAATCACCAAGTTAGGTATCTCTAACTTCAAAATAGGCCAATATCACTGTCAATCGTGAATGATAATTCTTCACATTTTACCAGTGAAATGACAAAACTGCATCTCCACGCCAATCGTTTGATTGATCTCAATTAGTGTCATGGGAATATGCATTTAGATCTTCTGGAATTACGGTTTGGTGAGCGAATTAGAGAAGATAGTGTTAACAAACTATTAGCCTTTCTTGTATTTTGTCTCAATCAAAGCATATATCCTGCCTATTGACTTTTGGCACATGAGAAAAGAAATGTGACTATTCAGCTTCGGCTAACCATCCTAAAATCTCACTAGAAATTAGGTGTTTTTGGTGTAACAGTCATGTTATAGGCCTACTATGCTATGCTATTATATTCGGTTCTGTTATGTAAAATACTCATTCATCATTATGTGATCTCAGCTTCAGAAATAATTTTCCAGAAATATTTTTACCAGCTCCGTGTCTTCTCAAATTGGAAAAAGGTGAGGGTGCGCCAGCACTATATCCCTGGTCTTGTTCCAAACTATCTTAATTACAGTAGCATAGCTCTCGCCCCTGTCCTGTCCTGTCTCTGTGTGTGTCCTGTGTGTGTCCTGTCTCTGTGTGTGTCCTGTGTGTGTGTGTATGTTTATGTGTCTCTCTCTCTGTGGGTGTCCTGTCTGTGTGTGTGTGTCCTGTCCTGTGTGTGTGTCCTGTCTGTGTGTGTGTCCTGTGTATGTCTGTGTGAGTCCTGTCTCTATGTGTGTCCTGTGTGTGTGTGTGTGTGTCCTGTCCTGTGTGTTTGTGTCCTGTCCTGTGTGTGTGTCCTGTCCTGTGTGTGTGTCCTGTCTGTGTGTGTGTCCTGTGTATGTCTGTGTGAGTCCTGTCTCTATGTGTGTCCTGTGTGTGTGTGTGTGTCCTGTCCTGTGTGTGTGTCCTGTCTGTGTGTGTGTCCTGTGTATGTCTGTGTGTGTGTGTCCTGTCCTGTGTGTGTGTCCTGTCCTGTGTGTGTGTCCTGTCTGTGTGTGTGTCCTGTGTATGTCTGTGTGAGTCCTGTCTCTATGTGTGTCCTGTGTGTGTGTGTGTGTCCTGTCCTGTGTGTGAGTCCTGTCTCTATGTGTGTCCTGTGTGTGTGTGTGTGTGTCCTGTCCTGTGTGTGTGTCCTGTCCTGTGTGTGTTTGTGTCCTGTCTGTGTGTGTGTTGGCCCTCTTGGCCCACTCTTACCTGCAGATGGCTGTTTCTGCGGGTGGCCTCGGCCACGTCCCACTGGCTAAGGGACCTGGCAACACCCCCGATGGGTGTACGCCGTCCACTCAGTCCCATCCCGACCCCCATCTCCCCCACCTCGATCTCCTCGTAAGGGTTCTGGGGCAGGTTGCTGAAGCTCTTAGCTGGAGGACCACAATCGATTATTGTTTAATTGTCCTGTTGTCTCCGGCTGCTGCAGCCTTCTATGTACTAAGTAGCGGCTATTTTGAAGAAGGGTCTTGTAGCACTGACTGTAATATGTGGTTGCTATTCCCTACTAAACGTAGTTTAATGCACTAACTGTAAGTCACTCTGGAGAAGAGCGTCAGCTAAATGACTAAAAGTAAATAAAAAAAGAATGTATAAAATAAATCAAATCAAATCAAATCTTACTACGGGGGATGGGGGCCGAGGGGCCCATGGAGGTCTGGGGGCCCCCAGGGACCAGCAAGTGTCCTGGGGAGGAGGTAGCGGTGTAGGAGGGGAGGGCAGGGAGGGGCATGGTGGGGAATCCCCCTCCTCCCAGACTGGGGGTAGGGCTGTGGCTGTTGACTCCCCTAAAGGCACTGTGAGAGTTGAGGTCCTCCATTGACCGACAGAAGGTTTTGGGCACTGTGGAGGAGGAAGAGAGGAGGAGGAGGAGAGTGAGAAAAGATCTCTTTGTGTTTTTACACACCAATTACATGTTTGTATTACCAAAGGGACCATGGAGATCAATTGACCATGGGCCACACACGCATGGGATACCCCACCCCCTCCCCCTCACACTAACGTACCTGAGTACTGGTTGTTAGAGCAGAGAGAGAGAGATGACTGTAGCTGCAGTCTCATGTTGGCATGGTTACACATGCTGTTGTTGGCATTTTGTTGTTGTGCTACTGATGACAGAGGAGCGATGGGTACCTCCACTACGTACGTAGCCGGGACATACAGGGGCTTGGCTTTACTGGCTGCCCCGATCCTCCGCACCTGGTAATAATAAGAAATGACACACCTGGTAATAATAAGAAATGATACTCCTGGTAATAATAAGAAATGATACTCCTGGTAATAATAAGAAATGATACTCCTGGTAATAATAAGAAATGATTCTCCTGGTAATAATAAGAAATGATTCTCCTGGTAATAATAAGAAATGACACACCTTGTTATAATAAGAAATTATACATCTGGTAATAAATAATACATAGAAAAATAAATTATTCATGCCATTGAGAGGTACAAGCAGTTTTAGCCAAAGTAACAGTACAGTACAGTGAATGCATAGGCTAGATATAAAAACATTCACTCAGCCCCCCTTCCAGCATTTGGGGAACATCCCACGCTGTTCACACCCCTCTTGAGAGAACATTTTGTAGGTTTAAAGCTTATTTCCTGCAATTCTACACGTTTTGTCATGGGCATGTCGTGAAGAGAACATTTAGCAGTTTTAAAGCTAATTTTCTTGCAATTCTATACATTTTGCCATGTCTAATGTGTATTCATGTCATATTTGAGTGACACAAACATTACTACAAAATCTATGGCCTAAAATCCCTAGCTAAATTTTTTTTTATCTGATATGGGCTAGTTGATCTGGAAATTTCTGACAAGTTATAAATAGCTCTCTAAGGTATGCAATGACCGACATGACAAGAGGAAAACTGATGATCCACAACCCAATTTCGAAATTGCACCATGTGCATTCTACTATTACAACTTTCGAGAGTAAGTTGGAAGCCGGACTTAGTTCCAAAAAAAAAAAAAAAAAAAAGCCTGCCTACACAAAGTTTGGGAAACACAAAATCCTCTGACCACATGGATTTTGTTCTTGGTTAAGAGGTTGTGTTACCACGTGGGACACGCGGGTTTCAAATCGCACCGGTCACACTAGCATCATAGTCTATGCCAACTTAGCCACACAGTCAGGACCTCCTTACCTGCCACCAGTCAGTGTTAGTCTTCCTCAGCAGAATAAAGCGCTCCCCCTCTCGGATGCAGACATGTCGTCCGTCTGCCCCGCGGTACTGATAGTCGTACTGCGATTCCAGCACCACCGTGCCACTGGGGACACCACACCCCACGGACACGCTCACACCGCTGCTCACACTGCCACTGCTCCCCCTACTGGACACACTGTCCACACTGGTAGTTCTCCCCCTGGTGGAGGCAGAGGGCATGGCGGGTGAGGCTACCATGGAGCGACGCCAGCTTCCTGACAGCATGGCGGATGCTAGCTCTGACTTGGCCCGGCTGGGTCTCAGTGGGGGGTGTTTTGGGTGAGAGGATAGGTGACAAGGGTGATGGTGGGGATGGTAGGGACGCTGGCACAGGGCACCGACGACAACTGGAGCGAGGCCAGCGCCATGCTCTGAAACACAAACAAACAGAACAGAACTGGGTTAGTGTGAAAATGGGATATCTATGGCAAGCATCACAGATCCATCCATCTGATAATCTCAGAGCCCTTTATTAATCTTAGAACTATTCAGCAAATGTTACAGATACACACCATTCACTCTCATAAAAAACACCAAGTAGTAATTGTTTTATAAAGCAATTGTATTCTAAAAAAAAGAGGGTATTGCCATTTATTTGCAATCATTCATTTGTTTAATCACTCACGCGTTTAGAGAGAGAAATAAAAACAGTTGTTCGACCGACCAGAAGCCAAACACACACACACCCCTGCCCTGACCATTCTCCCTTACAAAGCCAACAGAACATCCCTCTGAGAGTAGTCTTAGTACCAGAGAGACTGATGGGCACAGAGGGAATTAAGAGAGCGAGAGAGAGAGGGAGAGATACATGTTGTCCCTGTGGATGTGCTGCAATGCTCCCTCTTACCCTCTGACTCCTGACTGCTGAGCCACCATTAGCCATGACCGTGAGAGAGGCCAGCTCTGAGCTCCTCTACTCATCACACCCTCACGTGCAGATGCACGCACACACACACACACACACACACACACACACACACACACACACACACACACACACACACACACACACACACACACACACACACATACACACACGTACACACACACACACACACAGCTCTGTGGCCGTGCCTTCAGACCAAGGCAGGCTCGGTGGCAGAGAGAGGAGAAGGGGGAGGAGGGCGGTGGATTCTCTCTCTCTTTCTCTCTCTCATTTAATTTTCAATTTATGCTTTATTGGCATGGGAAACATATGTTAACATTGCCAAAGCAAGTGAAGTAGATAGTAAACAAAAGTGAAATAAATGTCAAATATCATAAAAAAATATTTTATATATGCAGTGTTGTAACAATGTGCAAATAGTTAAAGTACAAATGGGAAAATAAATAAACATAAATATGGGTTGTATTTACAATGGTGTTTGTTCTTCACTAGTTGCCCTTTTCTTGTGGCAACAGGTCACAAATATTGCTGCTGTGATGGCACACTGTGGTATTTCACCCAGTAGATATGGGAGTTTATCAAAATTGGGTTTGTTTCTGAATTCTTTGTGGATCTGTGTAATCTGAGGGAAATATGTGTCTCTAATATGGTCATTCATTTGGCAGGAGGTTAGGAAGTGCAGCTCAGTTTCCACCTCATTTTGTAGGCAGTGTGCACATAGTCTGTCTTCTCTTGAGAGCCAGGTCTGCCTACGGCGGCCTTTCTCAATAGCAAGTCTATGTTCACTGAGTCTGTACATAGTCAAAGCTTTCCTTAAGTTTGGGTCAGTCACAGTGGTCAGGTATTCTGCCACTGTGTACTCTCTGTTTATGGCCAAATAGCATTCTAGTTTTCTCTGTTTGTTTGTTAATTCTTTCCAATGTGTCAAGTAATTCTCTTTTTGTTTTCTCATGATTTGGTTGGGTCTAATTGTGTTGTTGTTGTTGTCCTGGGGCTCTGTGGGGTCTGTTTGTGTTTGTGAACAGAGCCCCGGGACCAGCTTGCTTAGGGGACTCTTCTCCAAGATCATCTCTCTGTAGGTGATGGCTTTTTAATGGAAGGTTTGGGAATCGCTTCCTTTTAAGTGGTTATAGAATTTGGCTCTTGCCTTGTCTCTCAGATCGTTCACAGCTTTGTGGAAGTTACCTGTGGCGCTGATGTTGAGGCCGAGGTATGTATCGTTTTAACCGCACACTTGTTGTTTGTGTACATGGATTTTATAATGTTGTATGTTTTTCCCCCAACACCACTGTCCATCAATTTGTATAGCAGACCCTCATGCCAAATTGAGTCAAAAACTTTTTTGAAATAAACAAAGCATGAGAAGACTTTGCCTTTGTTTTGGTTTGTTTGTTTGTCAATTAGGGTGTGCAGGGTGAATACGTGGTCTGTCGTACGGTAATTTGGTAAAAAGACAATTTGACATTTGCTCAGTACATTGTTTTCACTGAGGAAATGAACTAGTCTGCTGTTAATGATAATCATGTATATTTTTTTTGATGTTTGTTCTTTGTTATAGGGCCAGAAAGATTGGAGAAGTGGTTTACCCATACATCTCCATTTTGGATAGATAGCTCTTCGTGTTGTTGTTTGTTAAGTGTTTTCCAATTTTCCCAGAAGTGGTTAGAGTCTATGGATTCTTCAATTACATTGAGCTGATTTCTAACGTGCTGTTCCTTCTTTTTCCGTAGTGTATTTCTGTATTGTTTTAAAGATTCACCATAGTGAAGGCGTAGGCTCAGGTTTTCTGGGTCTCTATGTTTTTGGTTGGATAGGTTTCTCAATTTCTTTCTTAGGTTTTTGGATTCTTCATCAAACCATTTATCACTGTTGTTACTTTTCTTTGGTTTTCTGTTAGAGATTTTTAGATTTGATAGGGAAGCTGAGAGGTCAAATATACTGTTTAGGTTTTCTACTGCCAAGTTTACACCTTCACTATTACAGTGGAACGTTTTGTCCAGGAAGTTGTCTAGAATGGATTGAATTTGTTGTTGCCTAATTGTTTTTTGGTAGGTTTCGACACGACTTTCCTTCCATCTATAGTATTTCTTAATATTATTCAGTTCCTTTGGCTTTGATGCCTTATGATTGAGTATTGCTCTGTTCAAGTAGACTGTGATTTTGCTGTGGTCTGATAGGGGTGTCAGTGGGCTGACTGTGAACGCTCTGAGAGACTCTGGGTTGAGGTCAGTGATAAAGTAGTCTACAGTACTACTGCCAAGAGATGAGCTATAGGTGTACCTACCATAGGATTCCCCTCGAAGCCTACCATTGACTATGTACATACCCAGTGTGCGACAGAGCTGCAGGAGTCGTGACCCATTTTTGTTGGTTATGTTGTCGTAGTTGTGCCTAGGGGGGCATATGGGGGAGGGAATGCTGTCACCTCCAGGTAGGTGTTTGTCCCCCTGTGTGCTGAGGGTGTCAGGTTCTTGTCAATTTCTGGCATTTAGGTCACCACAGACTAGTACATGTCCCTGGGTCTGGAAATGATTGATTTCACCCTCCAGGATGGAGAAGCTGTCTTCATTAAAGTATGGGGATTCTAGTGGGTGGATATATGTAGCACACAGCAGGACATCTCTCTCTCTCTCTCATAATCCACAGCACAGCAGCGTATTAACAAAGCACAATAATCTGTGACCCGACTCATGCCTTGGAGAATTACCGTAAAACCCTCCATACTGACTCATACCTTGGAGAATTACCGTAAAACCCTCCATACTGACTCATGCCTTGGAGAATTACCGTAAAACCTTCCATACTTACTCATGGCTTTTTCTCCTTATGAGGCTGCTTCCCACAGACAATGTCAACCCATTGGTCCAAACAAGAATGACGCTGCTTTCCACTTTGTTTGTTAATATAAGTCATTCTATTTCTAGGATTCCAACAGTTAACCCAAATGTTTTGATCTATATCGCATGTCAAAGCGCAATCGCAATATTGGATTTAAAAAAATCGCACTTTGAAAGTTTGTGTGTATGTGTTCTGTTGTAGTGTACACCTGAACCAGCTGACAAGAGTAAGCACAGCAGGTATAGCATGAAAGCTGATGGGATTCCCAACTACCTCACACATCCACAGTCCTTCTGCTACCCTGCATGGATCCACAAATGGAACAATTCATTACATGGTACAATTCAGTTTGGATCCATGCTATAGTGCTGCATCTATCTATTGACTATGTCTGTCTGTGTGTCTGTCTACAGTCAGGTAAAAAATGATTGGCACCCATAATAATCTCTTTCTCTGAGGAATTGTATTAGTATAAAATAATATAGTTTCCCTTTTTTTGCATACAATATAGCTCAGTATTTGTATGATTTATTTTATATAGTATTTATTGCTCATATTTATCAAGGGTGCCAATAATTTTGAACCTGACTTTCTATCTATCTACAGTGCCTTCAGAAAGTATTCATACCCCTTGACTTATTCCACATTTTGTTGTGTTACAGCCTAAATTCAAAATGGATTAAATAGATTTTCTTTGTGCAACATTTGCCCATTAGTCTTTTCAAAATTCTTCAAGCTTTGTCAAATTGGTTGTTGATCATTGCTCCGCAACTATTTTCAGGTCTTGCCATTGATTTTCAAGTAGATTTAAGTCAAAACTGTAACTCGGCCACTCAGGAACATTCACTGTCTTATTGGTAAGCAACTCCAGTGTATATTTGGCCTTGTGTTTTAGGTTATTGTCCTGCTGAAAGGTGAATTAATCTCCCAGTGTCTGGTGGAAAGCAGACTGAATCAGATTTTCCTCTAGGATTTTGCCTGTGCTTAGTTCCATTACGTTTCTTTATTATTATGAAAAAGTCCCGACTCCTTAATGATTACAAGCATACCCATAACATGATACAGCCACCACTATGCTTGAAAATATGGAAAGTGGTACTCAGTGATGTGTTACATTTTAGTCATTTAGCAGACGCTCTTATCCACAGTGAGTGCATACATTATTTTTGTATTTTATTTTTCATACTGGCCCCCCGTGGGAATCGAACCCACAACCCTGGCGTTGCAAACACCATGCTCTACCAACTGAGCTACATCCCTGCCAGCCATTCCCTCCCCTACCCTGGACGACGCTGCGCCAATTGTGCGCCGCCCCATGGGTCTCCCGGTCGCGGCCGGCTACGACAGAGCCTGGATTCGAACCAAGATCTCTAGTGGCACAGCTAGCACTGCGATGCAGTGCCTTAGACCACTGCGCCACTCGGGAGAACGAGTGGTGTATTGGATTTGCCCCAAACATAACACTTTGTATTCAGGACAAAAAGCTAATTGCTTAGCCAAATTTTTTGCAGTATTACTTTAGTGCCTTGTTGCAAACAGGATGCATGTTTTGGAATGTTTTTATTCTGTACAGGCTTCTTTCTTTTCCCTCTGTCAATTAGGTTAGTATTGTGGAGTAACTACAATGTTGTTGATCCATCCTCAGTTTTCTCCTATCACAGCCATTAAACTCTGTATCTGTTTTAAAGTCACCATTGGCCTTATGGTGAACTCCTTGAGCGGTTTCCTTCCTCTACGGCAACTGAGTTAGGAAGGACGCCTGTATCTTTGTAGTGACTGGGTGTATTGATACACCATCCAAAGTGTAATTAATAACTTCACCATGCTCAAAGACATATTCAATGTCTGTTTTTTTACATTTTTACCCATCTACCAATAGGTGTCCTTCTTTGCGAGGAATTGGACAACCTCCCTGGTCTTTGTGGTTGAATCTGTGTTTGAAATTCAATGCTCGACTGAGGGACCTTACAGATAATTGTATGTATGGGGTACAGAGATGAGGTAGTCATTCCAAAATCATGTTAAACAATATTATTGCACACAGAGTGAGTCCAACTTGTTATGTGACTTGTTAAGCACATTTTTACTCCTGAACTTATTTAGGCTTGCCATAACAAAAAGGGTTGAATACTTACTGACTCAAGACATTTCAGCTTTTATTAATTTATAAAAATGTCGAAAACATAATTCCACTTTGACGTTATGGGGTATTGTGTGTAGGCCAGTGACAAAAAACATCTAAATGTAATCCATTTTAAATTCAGGCTGTAACACATCAATCTATACTCCATCTATCTACACTACATGACCAAAAGTATGTGGACACCTGCTTGTCGAACATACAGTGGCTTGCGAAAGTATTCACCCTCCTTGGCATTTTTCCTATTTTGTTGCCTTACAACCTGGAATTAAAATATATGTTTTGGAGGTTTGTATCATTTGATTTACACAAAATGTCTACCAACTTGAAGATGCAAAATATTTTTTCTTGTGAAACAAACAAGAAATAAAACAAAAAAACAGAATACTTGAGCGTGCATAACTATTCAGGCCCGCAAACGGGTTTAATCCGGCCCGCAAGATGATAAAAAAATAAAATAATAATAATAATAATAATAATTTTGTAAAATATAAAAATGCGCTGCAATTTTTCAATAAAATAAACTGCTGTTCCAATTGCGTCCACTGGATGGCGCAATAGCAATTGTGTTAAGCAAGCAAACTGTTTATACCGGGGCAGAGCAAGTAGGTCAAGCACGTGCAGCCAATGAGCTACTTTGTTTTGCCCGCGATATTTATTACGGCTTCTACTTTTAACATTATGTGCTTTGGCACCCTCATTGCCCCAATATGTCTCTGTCAAAAAAGAGAAAAGTGGACGCAGAGTGCAGAGTGTTCCAAGAAAAATGGTCATCCTCCTATTTATTCACGGAATTGAATGGGAAAGCTGTATGTTTGGTGTGTTCAGAGCATGTTGCAGTGCTGAAAGAATATAACCTTCGTCGCCACTATGTGAGTCTTCATGCCGACAAATATGACAACTTTCAAGGACAGCGGAGATGAGAGAAGGTGAATGAACTGTTGGCGGGTCTGAAGAATCAGCAGTCTGTGTTTACTCACAGCCGAGACATCAGTGACGCTGCAGTGAAAGCTAGCTACCTCATTGCTAATGAAATCGCAGTGGCTTCAAAACCATTTAGTGAGGGTGAATTTGTAAAAACATGCATGATGAAGGCAGCGGAGATTGTGTGCCCTGAAAAGCGGCAGGCTTTTGCAAATATCAGCCTGACAAGAAACACAGTTGCAGACAGGATTTCCGATCTTTCAGTGGATTTGGACAGCCAGTTGAAGCAAAAAGTAAAGTCATTTATTGCGTTTTCGGTTGCAATTGATGAAAGCACGGACATTACAGATGTTGCACAACTGGCCATTTTCATCCGCGGAGTTGATGACACATTGACCGTCACCGAGGAGTTCGTGGAGTTGGTGCCGATGACAGATACAATCACAGCAGCTGATATTTTTACCGCACTCGTCGGCGCGCTGGACAGGGTCGGAGTGGACTGGTCCCGCGCTGTCAGCCTGGCTACAGATGGTGCGCATTATTTTTATCTACATTTCTGCCTGAGAAATGACACCCTGATATAGTTCTGTGATCTGTGAAACAGTTCTGTTAATCACTGAGGCATTGTGTGTTTGTGTGTTCTTTGTCCTCAGAACATTCAAATAACTTGAGGTGTTTTATGATTAATAGTGATGTTGTGCTTTTGGACACTGTCCTCAGGCTCCAGCTTTATGTTTATATGTTTTTATGTTGATGTGCTATTGTTTTTAATTGATTTTATTTTATTTGTATATTTAACCTATTCTTGACTCTGTGGTTCTTGCACTTGTTTGGGGAACAGGATTTCATTATTTTTATCTACATTTCTGCCTGAGAAATGACACCCTGATATAGTTCTGTGATCTGTGATATACTTCTGTGAATCACTGAGGCATTGTGTGTTTGTGTGTTCTTTGTCCTCAGAACTTTCAAATAACTTGAGGTGTTTTATGATTAATAGTGATGTTGTGCTTTTGGACACTGTCCTCAGGCTCCAGCTTTATGTTTATTTGTTTTTATGTTGATGTGCTATTGTTTTTAATTGATTTTATTTTATTTGTATATTTAACCTATTCTTGACTCTGTGGTTCTTGCACTTGTTTGGGGAACAGGATTTCATTATTTTTATCTACATTTCTGCCTGAGAAATGACACCCTGATATAGTTCTGTGATCTGTGAAACAGTTCTGTTAATCACTGAGGCATTGTGTGTTTGTGTGTTCTTTGTCCTCAGAACTTTCAAATAACTTGAGGTGTTTTATGATTAATAGTGATGTTGTGCTTTTGGACACTGTCCTCAGGCTCCAGCTTTATGTTTATATGTTTTTATGTTGATGTGCTATTGTTTTTAATTGATTTTATTTTATTTGTATATTTAACCTATTCTTGACTCTGTGGTTCTTGCACTTGTTTGGGGAACAGGATTTCATTATTTTTATCTACATTTCTGCCTGAGAAATGACACCCTGATATAGTTATGTGATCTGTGAAACAGTTCTGTTAATCACTGAGGCATTGTGTGTTTGTGTGTTCTTTTTCTTTAGAATTTTCAAATAAACTTGACGTGTTTTATGATTAATAGTGATGTTGTGCTTGTACTATTTTGGACACACTGTCCTCAGGCTCCAGATTTATGTTGTATGTTGATCGTATTAAAACAAAGAAAACAATCTGAAGTTGTTGTTTTTAAGTTATATATACCATGATTTTTCCGGTCCGGCCCACTTGGGAATAGATTTTCCTCCATGTGGCCCCTGAGCTAAAATGAGTTTGACACCCCTGTCCTAGACGTTTCCACTTCACAATAACAGCACTTACAGTTGACCAGGGCAGCTCTTTCAGGGCAGAAATTTGACGAACTGACTTGTTGGAAAGGTGGCATTCTATGACGGTGCCACGTTGAAAGTCACTGAGCTCTTCAGTAAGGCCATTCTAGTGCCAATGTTTGTCTATGGAGATTGCATGGCTGTGTGCTCGATTTTATACACCTGTCAGCAACGGGCGTGCCTGAAATAGCCGAATCCACTAATTTGAAGGGGTGTCCACACATACACTATACTGTATTTACGAAATTATCTATCTATCTATCTATCTAACTATGAGCCTCTTCACACTTACTAGACTTTTTGTAAAAATACCTTCATCTTATTACCATATTTTATAATATTATTCAAATGTAAACTTGTGTACTTGCTACATCTCAGCCGCTACCTCCGGAGGTACGACACTCGCCCAACAGTTGCCCCCCTTGGAGCAGGGCAGTGTGAACTGTCCTAGATGTAGCGTGTGACATAGTAAGAAATCAGCTGTAAAAAACGGGGGGCTATGATGGAACCAGATTATTTTTTATAATCAGGTCATATGGTTTTATAAATAAATCCTGGAAAAACTCCTGGCCCTAGGGAGGATGAAAACATGAAAACCCTTTACACAGACAAAGAGACAACAACTGCGATTGGACAAAAACTAACAGGGCTGAGCTTGCAGTATGCAGGGTTGCATGTGTAGGCCTTCCCAGCTAGCACATTTGGTTCCTCTGAAGTTGTGGGAACGTATGTTTTTGGTTTCCCATTGGTTCTGGGAATGAAATCATAAGTTTCCTGACCATTCTTTTTTTTACGTTCAGAGAACGGAAGTGAAAATTTGAAATCATAAGTTTCGCTGACCTATTTTTATTTTTTTACTTCAAAAATAGTAGCCTATTTGGAATATTAATGTTCTTTTTATTTTTATTTTTTGTGGGGGGATTAATGTTTTGGTTGCAGGGAGGTTCTGAGAGTGTTTTTACTATGGTTCCCTAAAAGTTTTCCTGGGAGGTTTTATTAACGTTCTGAGAATGGAAATTCTAGGTTATTAGAAGGTAAATACATAACGTTCTGAGAGCATGTTTCAATAAGACTTTTAATAACACTGCAGGCTTAGCTTGGATTAACTGTAAACTTGAAGCACTGATATGATACATGGATATTCATTTGCTTAGGCATTAATCATGCAAACACATACTTTTTTTATTGTGGCATAGTGTCAGTGAGTTTCAAACTTATGATCTTCTGTTCTCTAGCCATGGAATTAGTCCACAAGCACTCATTTAAGATCAGGTGTGGCCAATTAGTGAGCACGGCCAACACACCTGAACACACTTAACAAGATAGAGAGTTTTATTAACTTCTAAGAACGGAATGTGTGTTTTTAAATAACATTCTTAGAACGTTCTTTAAATGTTACTAATGTTTTCTTGTGGTTTTTATGGAAAGTTTTCTTAATGTTCTGAAAACATGGCTTTAAATAGAACCACGAGGAACCCTGCAGAAAATGTCATGCTGAAGTACTGAAATGTGTTGTTTCTTAACGTTCTCGGTACAATTTGATAACATTACTTTAAATAGAACCATGAGGAAACCTGTAGGAAACGATATGCTGAAGAACTGAAATTCCCCCCTAAGAAACATATGGTTCTCAGAACGTAATGTGCTAGCTGGGTATCCTGCACCATTCCAAGAACTTGTGGGAAGGTTGTATACAAAATAACCATAGGCTACCATGCTCTCACCAAGCTCTAAGAAACATATAGTTCTCAGAACGTTATGTTCTAGCTGGGTTTGCATCTGTAATTAAAAAGATACTCATACAGTATGTCAGCCCTATAGTGTTGATTGATTAATTCCAGTCAATCATTTTGGATTAAAAAAGGCCTAGGTAGCCTAGCAACAAGAAATGTGAATATAAACCAAAAATTTGATCACGTTCACAGTTTCTCAGAAACCAAATAAATGGGCCTATTTTAGGCTATGAAAACATGACGTTAAGTACCCAGATGGGATCAGAGCGGTTTCTCTAGGCTACATGCAGCTGGGCGAGAAAATAAACACTTTAATTTTCACATACATGCCTGTGAATCGATTCATTATTCAAGAGTGTAATATATTTTAGAATAAAAAAGTTTCTGTCATTGTTGAATAGTTTGTGCTTAACTGGCTAGTAATGGCTCAATTTGAGCTGCGGACCAAGAATGTTGCTTTGCCAGCCACAACGAAAGTTAAAGGCAAGGACGTAATGTGAATTGAAAAGTATAATTCTCCGTCGCCAGCCCACTCCTCAGACTCTCCTTCATAGTGGTAGTGGGACATAGGGCCTACGTCTAGACTTTTATCAGAGCTCTAGCCGTGGAGCTAGAAAACATCAAGATGCAGAATAGAACAGAACAGGGACAGGACAAGTACGAAAACAGGAAACCGCTTTCAGAGCAGCAGAACACAAAGTGTACGTTGAGGTCGTCTCGTTCGCCTCATCCCTTCTTACCACCGTCTTATCTCTCGACACTGGCGGCCATTGCTATGTCTTTCCCTCTTAATTACCACAATGAGTGAAATTAGGACATGACTCACCCTGTTACGACCATGTTGGCCAATATGAATAGGTTATAGCATGGAGAGAGACAGAGATAGGTTGGCCAATATGAATAGGTTATAGCATGGAGAGAGAGAGAGAGAGAGAGAGAGAGAGAGAGAGAGAGAGAGAGAGAGAGAGAGAGAGACAGGTTGAGACTACTCTCTCGTGACAGACTATTTATATAAATGCAGTTGGCCAATGTGTGCGAGATTTGGTTCTGGGTTCTGAAAATAGATACTAAAGTCCTACACCCAGAGAAACACCCAGAGAAACACCCAGATAGTGCATGACTGTGTGTATATTTAGCGCATGCATACATGTGAGAAAAATACGTGGACCTACTCACCATGTCTGTGGTCAGTCTTGATGTCAGCTGGTCAGCTCCAATGAGTCATACAGAAGAAGAGGAGGAGGTTCTATGATGCAATCTGCCTCAGTAACCACCCAGCTGGCCAGTCAACAGTCAACCTTCCAAACCAATTAAGACACATTGGACTGGTCAGTCACACGTTAGCCTAGAGTCTGATCACTGGCAGATGGGATAGGATTAGGGGACTACCCAATGAGGAGTTAAGGAGGCTAGTGGCAATGCCAACTCACACACATACCAAGGCACACACGAACGCACGCTCGCACACACACACCATCTCACTCTTAATCGTAGTTGACTGATCTTGGATCAACTCAGTGAACTCCAAGTCACCCTGTGCTACCCTCCCATAAAGCACCAATTTACCTAGAGAGAGAGAGAGAGAGAGTCCAACTAAATACACCAACTAATGCATGTAGGGCAGAATTAGGCCCTTTGAGGAGAGGAGAGGAGAGGAGAGGAGAGGAGAGGAGAGGAGAGGAGAGGAGAGGAGAGGAGAGGAGAGGAGAGGAGAGGAGAGGAGAGGAGAGGAAGAGGAGAGGAAGAGGAGAGGGAGAGAAACAGAGAGAGACACTAGCCAGGCCTCTGGCCCACAGTCCCGTGCCGCGTGCAGCCCCAGCACAGCACAGCTCTCCGTAAATTGGTTCGCCTCATTGATCATTGATCCATGCTCACAGCTGTGAGCTGATTGGCCAACAGAACTGGACCTTACAGCTCTAACATCCTTACAACTCTAACTAACTCCAACTAGAACAAAGAACACGAAGCAATGAACATTTGGGAAAGTAATGTGATGTGTCACTGCCACTCTGAAATCACATCAGATTTATGTGATGTGGTGGTATGAACATAGAAATAAAACTGGAAACCCCATTCCAGTCAATGGGTCTGTGATGGAAGTCTAATTCTATGGGTATGTGTGAGTCGTCCTTGGTTATCACGCCAGACTCATAGACCCACAGAGACACAATGTATTATCTTACTTCATTTCTATTGGCTGATCTTTCAGAGAGGAGGAAGTAGAAGAGGAAGATAGTGAATTAGGAACTTCAAAAGGAATTTCTCACACACACAGACACACACACACACAGACACACACACACACAGGCACATTCATGCGCACACAGGCACACATACAGGCACACATACATGTTCTTTCGTCCTAACTGCTAGACTGGAGCTGCTGTTTTACCCTTCTGATGTGCCAGGGATCATGGATTAGATTAAATTAAATTACGCTATGCAGTTTGTTTAGTTTTGTTTTATCCATCCATACTGGATAAACACCAATATTAAATTGATAATTGTCAAAGGATCAACAGTGGTCCCTCCCTGCCCTGCCACCCTGCAACGACACTCACCCCAATTTGGATACAAACACGTGACTGTGTGCTTGCCTCACCCATGGTGGTATATAGAGTGAATCTCTCCCATGGTGGTATATAGTGTGAATATATCCCATGGTGGTATACAGAAGCCTTCAGAAGGAATTCAGACCCCTTGACTTTTTCCACATTGTTACGTTACAGCCTTATTCTAAAATGGATTAAATAAATAAATTCCTCAGCAATCTACACACAATACCTCATAATGACAACGCGAAAACAGGTTTTTAGAAATGTTTACAAATGTATAAGAAATTAAAAACAGAAATAACTTATTTACATAAGTATTCAGACCCTTTGCTATGAGACTCGAAATTGAGCTCAGGTGCATCCTGTTTCCATTGGTCATCCTTGAGATGTTTCTACAACTTGATTGGAGTCCACATGTGGTAAATTCAATTGATTGGACATGATTTGGAAAGACACACACACCTGTCTATATAAGGTCCCGCAGTTGACAGTGCATGTCAGAGCAAAAACCAAGCCATGAGGTCGAAGGAGTTGTCCGTAGAGCTCCGAGACAGGATTGTGTCGAGGCACAGATCTGGGGAAGGGTACCAAAACATTTCTGCAGCATTGAAGGTCCCCAAGAACACAGTGGCCTCCATCATTCTTAAATGGAAGAAGTTTGGAACCACCAAGGCTCTTCGTAGAGCTGGCCGCCCGGCCAAACTGAACAATTGGGAGAGAAGGGCCTTGGTCAGGGAGGTGACCAAGAACTCGATGGTCACTCTGACAGAGCTCTTGAGTTCCTCTGTGGAGATGGGAGAACCTTCTAGAAGGACAACCATCTCTGCAGCACTCCACCAATCAGGCCTTTATGGTATTGGCCAGACGGAAGCCACTCCTCAGTAAAAGGCACATGACAGCCCACTTGGAGTTTGCCAAAAGGCACCTAAAGACTCTCAGACCATGAGAAACAAGATTATCTGGTCTGATCAAACCAAGATTGAACTCTTTGGCCTGAATGCCAAGCGTCACGTCTGGAGGAAACCTGGCACCATATCAATACTCAGTTAGTTGTGGTGCTGGTGACGTCAA
The DNA here is from genome assembly GCF_964263955.1 of Coregonus lavaretus. NCBI lineage: Eukaryota > Metazoa > Chordata > Actinopteri > Salmoniformes > Salmonidae > Coregonus > Coregonus lavaretus. The sequence goes on from NW_028163357.1 coordinate 33,580, forward strand.
TACTCTGTTAGTTGTGGTGCTGGCAACATCAATCCTCAGTTAGTTGTGGTGCTGGCGACATCAATACTCAGTTAGTTGTGGTGCTGGTGACGTCAATCCTCAGTTAGTTGTGGTGCTGGTGACGTCAATACTCAGTTAGTTGTGGTGCTGGTGACATCAATACTCAGTTAGTTGTGGTGCTGGTGACATCAATACTCGGTTAGTTGTGGTGCTGGTGACATCAATACTCAGTTAGTTGTGGTGCTGGTCGCATCAAGCCTCAGTTAGTTGTGGTGCTGGTGACATCAATACTCGGTTAGTTGTGGTGCTGGCAACATCAATCCTCAGTTAGTTGTGGTGCTGGCAACATCAATCCTCAGTTAGTTGTGGTGCTGGCAACATCAACCCTCAGTTAGTTGTGGTGCTGGTGACGTCAATACTCAGTTAGTTGTGGTGCTGGCAACATCAATCCTCAGTTAGTTGTGGTGCTGGCGACATCAACCCTCAGTTAGTTGTGGTGCTGGTCGCGTCAATACTCAGTTAGTTGTGGTGCTGGTGACGTCAAAACTCAGTTCGTTGTGGTGCTGGCAACATCAAGCCTCAGTTAGTTGTGGTGCTGGTCGCGTCAATACTCAGTTAGTTGTGGTGCTGGTGACGTCAAAACTCAGTTCGTTGTGGTGCTGGCAACATCAAGCCTCAGTTAGTTGTGGTGCTGGTCGCGTCAATACTCAGTTAGTTGTGGTGCTGGTGACGTCAATACTCAGTTAGTTGTGGTGCTGGCAACATCAAGCCTCAGTTAGTTGTGGTGCTGGTGACATCAATACTCGGTTAGTTGTGGTGCTGGCAACATCAATCCTCAGTTAGTTGTGGTGCTCGCAACATCACCATCCTCAGTTAGTTGTGGTGCTGGCAACATCAACCCTCAGTTAGTTGTGGTGCTGGTGACGTCAATACTCAGTTAGTTGTGGTGCTGGTCGCGTCAATACTCAGTTAGTTGTGGTGCTGGTGACATCAATAATCAGTTAGTTGTGGTGCTGGTGACATCAATACTCAGTTAGTTGTGGTGCTGGTGACATCAATACTCAGTTAGTTGTGGTGCTGGTGACATCAATACTCAGTTCGTTGTGGTGCTGGCATCATCAATCCTCAGTTAGTTGTGGTGCTCGCAACATCAATCCTCAGTTAGTTGTGGTGCTGGCAACATCAACCCTCAGTTAGTTGTGGTGCTGGTGACGTCAATACTCAGTTAGTTGTGGTGCTGGTCGCGTCAATACTCAGTTAGTTGTGGTGCTGGTGACATCAATAATCAGTTAGTTGTGGTGCTGGTGACATCAATACTCAGTTAGTTGTGGTGCTGGTGACATCAATACTCAGTTAGTTGTGGTGCTGGTGACATCAATACTCAGTTAGTTGTGGTGCTGGTGACATCAATACTCAGTTCGTTGTGGTGCTGGCAACATCAAACCTCAGTTAGTTGTGGTGCTGGCGACATCAATACTCAGTTAGTTGTGGTGCTGGCGACATCAATAATCAGTTAGTTGTGGTGCTGGTGACATCAATACTCAGTTAGTTGTGGTGCTGGTGACATCAATACTCAGTTAGTTGTGGTGCTGGTGACGTTAATTCTTAGTTAGTTGTGGTGCTGGCAACATCAATCCTCAGTTAGTTGTGGTGCTGGTGACATCAATACTCGGTTAGTTGTGGTGCTGGCAACATCAATCCTCAGTTAGTTGTGGTGCTGGTGACGTCAATACTTGGTTAGTTGTGGTGCTGGCAACATCAATCCTCAGTTAGTTGTGGTGCTGGTGACGTCAATACTCAGTTAGTTGTGGTAATGGCGACATCAATACTCAGTTAGTTGTGGTGCTGGTCGCGTCAATACTCAGTTAGTTGTGGTGCTGGTGACATCAATACTCAGTTAGTTGTGGTGCTGGCGACATCAATACTCAGTTAGTTGTGGTGCTGGTGACGTTAATCCTTAGTTAGTTGTGGTGCTGGCAACATCAATCCTCAGTTAGTTGTGGTGCTGGTCGTGTCAATACTCAGTTAGTTGTGGTGCTGGTGACGTCAATACTCATTTAGTTGTGGTGCTGGCGACATCAATACTCAGTTAGTTGTGGTGCTGGCGACGTCAATACTCAGTTAGTTGTGGTGCTGGCGACATCAATACTCAGTTAGTTGTGGTGCTGGTGACGTCAATACTCAGTTAGTTGTGGTGCTGGCGACATCAATACTCAGTTAGTTGTGGTGCTGGTGACATCAATACTCAGTTAGTTGTGGTGCTGGTGACATCAATACTCAGTTAGTTGTGGTGCTGGTGACGTCAAGGATGTGGCTGCAAGTCTGCAACTACAGCACGTACTCCCTTAATGTGATCACTATGTTGTCGCAGAAAATGGAAATTGTAGCGTATTCGAGGTTTAAAAAGACTTCTAAAGTTTGTAATTTCCACTTTAAAATGTCAGACTTGATTTATCCTAATGGAAAAATGTATCAAACCTTACAAAAATGTATATTAATTGATCAACAGTGGTCGCTCCCTGCCCTGCAATGACACTCCCTCCTATTTGGATACAACGTGACTGTGTTCTCGCCTCGCCCATGGTGGAGTGGAATATAGCCTAGTGTGAACATAGTCACAACTGGCTGGGCTGGTGTAACTAGAAAAAACGGCCTTTCACCATTTCTGCGCTCTCTGCTGTGTGAATCATTGATGAGAAACTGAAACACTGATACACTCTCTGGGGGCTGATGCGTCCAAAATGCCACTTTATTCGCTAAATAGTGCACTCTCTTTTGAACAATAGGGTTCCATTTCAGGTCAATCTGGGTCCCTGTCAGAGACTAGTTGCTATAGCCTGTCATAATGAAGGTGTGTTTTTGTGTGTGTGTGTGTGTGTGTGTGTGTGCTGTGTGTGTGTGTTCGTGAGAGAGAGAGAGAGAGAGAGAGAGAGAGAGAGAGAGAGAGAGAGAGAGAGAAAGAGAGGGTGGATCTGCTCAATACATTTTGTTAAACTGTAGCACACAAGTCATTATTGCAAATCCATGATGCAATCATTCTCAGCCTGTGGCTGTTACTCAATAAGGACTAAATGACTTGACTGATTTGCTAAACACCTTTGTAGCATGTGACTTTCTGGAAATATTCTCCAAACCTCACTGAATTATTCAGAAATAGGTTGATATTCATTTTAAAGTTGTTGTTTTTCGCTTTCCATATATTTGGATTTTGTAGTGAGACTTGTGTTTGAAAAACAGATTAATATAATATAAAAATGTAAGCCATAACTGCATTTTTACGTAGGTTTATGCAATGTGTTGTAATATATAATCTTTACTAATGCTTTTTAAAATTCCCCAGCAGGGCCATAACAGGGTCAGGGCATGCACACTTTTTTTCAGGACCATTAGGCCAGCTTAGCATTACAATAAGGCTTCGTCCCAAATGGCACCCTATATAGCGCACTACTTTTGACCATAGCCCTATGGGCCCTGGTCAAAAGTAGTGCACTAAATAGGAAAAAGGGTGCCATTTGGGAGAAAACCTAATTCATCCTGACATCACTTTACCTTTCATTGTATGTTTTGTTGTTAAAATGGAAACAGGACGGACTGTCAGGTTGTAGCTCTTACTGTTGTATGTTGTATAAATCTCAGTTCTCAAGACATCAATGGAGAAAAAGCATGGCAGTTTTCCAGAAATGGGTAGAATTAGAACCTATCTTTCACTTCCAGAAGGCTCTTGAACTCAGGCAGCACTCCAACACAACAACCTGTGGTTGCAGAGTAGAGAGGCTGGTTGACCCCATAGATACACACATCATTGGCTGAGCCCCAGTCTGAGGCTGTGTCCCAAATGGCAGCCTATTCCCTATATGGGCCCTGGTCGAAAAGTAGTGCACTATGGAGGGAATAGGGTGCCATTTGGAATGCTAGGGTGCCATTTGGAATGTAACCTGACTCCCACTGGCCTCCATGCCCATCCCAGAAGCCTGCAGCTCATCCACTGATGTTTCTGATGAAGAGCACAGAGAGCATTGATCCACCAGGGATGGGAGAGAGGCAGGGAGCTGTCACAAGCTATCAGCCAAGTCAAAGACCCACTTTCTGCAACAGTAACATCACAGTGGGAATCAGTCACAGAGCGTGTGATGTGGCCAGGGACCATTGCAGTGCATTAAACCACCCTATAGCCAGTGCAAACTCGAACACTGTAGCAACACAGAGAAACAGGTTCAGAGCACAGTGTACTGTATAAACAGCTCAAACAAACCTGTGGATGTTGTAGTGTATGTTGTAGTGTCCTGTCCTGTTGTGTCCTGTCCTGTTGTGTCCTGTCCTGTTTTGTCCTGTCCTGTTGTGTCCTGTCCTGTTTTGTCCTGTCCTGTTGTGTCCTGTTCTGTTGAGTCCTGTCCTGTTGTGTCCTGTCCTGTTGTGTCCTGTCCTGTTTTGTCCTGTCCTGTTGTGTCCTGTCCTGTTTTGTCCTGTCCTGTTGTGTCCTGTTCTGTTGAGTCCTGTCCTGTTGTGTCCTGTCCTGTTGTGTCCTGTCCTGTTGTGTCCTGTCCTGTTCTGTCCTGTCCTGTTGTGTCCTGTCCTGTTGTGTCCTGTCCTGTTCTGTCCTGTCCTGTTTTGTCCTGTCCTGTTGTGTCCTGTCCTGTTTTGTCCTGTCCTGTTGTGTCCTGTCCTGTTTTGTCCTGTCCTGTTGTGTCCTGTCCTGTTGTGTCCTGTTGTGTCCTGTCCTGTTGTGTCCTGTCCTGTTGTGTCCTGTCCTGTTGTGTCCTGTCCTGTTGTGTCCTGTTGTGTCCTGTCCTGTTGTGTCCTGTCCTGTTGTGTCCTGTCCTGTTGTGTCCTGTCCTGTTTTGGCCTGTCCTGTTGTGTCCTGTCCTGTTGTGGCCTGTGTAACTTATCTCTCTCTCTCCATAGAAGGTCACTGCTCCAAACACTCAAACTGATAGCACTGAGCTTAAAAACAGTTGAACTCAGAATTGACCAAAGTTACCTCGCTAACTCCTCAAACCTACTTCGTAGGATACCCCTCCGCTCTGCTCATACAGAGAGACAGATTACCAAACGGAAAGAAAACACAATGCTTCTAACTGTTTCCATTTCATCTGATCATGTGCTTTTTTTATTGGCTGTACCTTTAGTCAAAGTAGTGTAAGTGAAACATGCAAATTAGCAGTGGGCTTCAGACAAAGAGCCTTCTCACTTCTCGGACAGTCTCAGTCACACTGCTTCACACCTTTTATAGATTCTATGAGGTCATAGTTTCGGTGTTTGAGCTGAGAAAAACTGATGGAGAAAATGGAGAATACTAGAATGCTATTCTACTGCAGTGATGAAATATAGAAGAATACAACTGAAGTAAGTGTGATGATGGTCTCAGTGCATCTGAAACCTCAAAGCTGAGCTCACTCAGTCCCACAACCTCAAAGGATACCTCAGTGAAGCTATGCTTCATATCCTGTTCCAAGTAGACTTTCTCGATACTTTTGTTAATTTAACCCTTATTTTACCAGGTAAGTTGACTGAGAACACATTATCATTTACACCAACGACCTGGGGAATAATTACAGGGGAGAGGAGTGATGAATGAGCCAATTGGAAGCCGTGGATGATTAGGTGTCCATGATGGTATGAGGGCCAGATTTGGAATTTACTCAGGACACCGGGGTTAACACCTCTACTCTTACGATAAGTGCCATGGGATCTTTAGTGACCATAGAGAGTCAGGACACCCGTTTAACATCCCATCCGAAAGACGGCACCCTACACTGAAACTAAACAAAATCATACAGGATGTTGTAACAATACGAAGAGAACTTATTTGGTCCAAAATGTTACATCCTTGTGCTGCGTTATGGTTGGCGGGAAATTGTACATTCTTGTCTTGTATTATGGTTGGGGGAAAATGTTACATTCTTGTGTTGTATTATAGTTCGGAAAAAATGTTACATTCTTGTGTTGTATTATGATTGGGGGGAAAATGAAAATTATGAGCATTCAAATTTGACAGCACTAACAAAACAATTTGTGTTGTATACAGTATGAGTAATAAAACATAGTGGACATTTTATTATTTATTATTATTATTATTAAATTGAGCCTCTGTCAGTAAGGGCCAATGATGATCTATATCACCCAGTAGCCTACACCTGCTCGGCTGCTACAGACACCCCATCAGCTTGAGATGGACCCTCATAAATACTGCAAATAGTTTAACTTGGCAATTTCACCAAAGTACTACTGAGTACATACAACCACGAAATGTTTTGCTATTATAAAGTGCAGGTCTATTCATAGACGAGTTGTTTAATCATAATTATCAGGTGTTTTCAATGTGTATTATTTACTGACAACAACACCGTCATTAATAGCTCTGAAATTAAATATATAAATTAGTTGCAAAATGACTCAATAACTTATAGGCTATATAGTAACTGACAATTTCATTACATAGCTAACTGACAACTTGTGAACTACATAACAAAAAAGATGAGTATTTTAAATTTTCTAAATTACTTTTCAGAATAAAATATATAAATATGGGTCTCTAAATGCTAGAACAACCTAAAGTAAGCAGTTTCTCACCTTTAGGAGGTCGGTGCGATGTGTGTCATCAATTATTTTGCTATCAAAAACGGTGATCCCAGGGTACACCAGCGAGCGAACGATATCCTCAGAAATGATCGCATCCGCATCCTGCAGTGCTTTGCGATATTTGCACCATGTTCGCTTTCTCCTCTTGCCTGGCTACCCAAACTCCTTGCACAGGCCAAACGCTACGCCACGCCCACGGACGTCAGTTTCTTCTCCGATGGAGCAGCGGAAGAATTCAGTTTGAGTCGTCAGGCAATGTGTCCTCTGTCATGTGATGCAGCTTTAAAAAGCTGAAATCCATTTGAGCTTCGATGGGTATAAAATGTGCACAGCTGCATGCACTTTTACAGACTTGTGACATCACTCCACGTGTAGGTTATTATAATATTCATTCTCCTTCAGATGGTAAAAAGATATGTCTCGGTACATCAACGTATTTGGCCACCGATTGGCTAAAATATCCCATGTGATTTTGCATGAACCAATCAGATTTTGTGTAAGGAGCGCGTCAGTTTGTTGTAGCTACGTTTCAATACACACTGATGGGAATTGTGGTCCAACATAGTCTGATTGCATAGGTTTAACACATGTAGCGTACTGTAGAAAACTTCAATGTGCGCCATTTGCAAAAGGGGCAATTGACCGTGGTTGCATCAGCGCGTGGAGCAGCAGTTACCGGCAGAGTTACATGCTGTCAGATATTTTAATTGTCTTATAATTTCCAGTACTTTAGCAAGTTATATCTAGGTATTTCAGTCCAAAAGCAGTTGAATAGAGGCAGCTAGATGAAACTATTCGTGAGTGACGGAAATCCGCACTGTGTGAAGGTGTTAGCAGTGCTAGAACTTACTGGAGTCAAATGTGACGTTCAACATGTCAACCACGAAGGTAAGAGGACAGTTAGCTAGGCGTGCTAGATGCTAGGTTGCTAGCTAACTGGCTAACACATAGGATGTTATGCTTTTGAAAGTCAGATCATTGATACCTTTTACATATCCCATTGGTACTGTAAACAAACAAACAAAATAAGGACACCACTAGGCTAGTTAGCTAGCAGATTTGTTTTTCTTGTAAAGAGGAGCCATTCATTTCATGGAGCCTGCCCGTCATGTTTGACACTGACAAATCAGATCCATCGACTCCACTTCTGTGGAATGTCAAGATTGATTGAATCTCAGAATAGAAGATAAGTATTCGGATTGAAGGGTAATGACAAATTCACCTAAGTACTATCAGCCAGTCACAGAGCTGGCACACAAGATCACATCCACTGCCCAAACACACACGCATACATACATACATACATACATACATACATACATACATACATACATACATACATACATACATTAAATCATTAATTGACCAGCTTGACCTGTGACAGCTGAGAACTGACCAGAAAAGGCTACAGCTAGGTCTATTGCCATGATTGTGTTGTTCCAACAATATACAGTACTGCTGTATGCCTCTTTCCCACCAGGTAAACACAATGTAGAGACAGTCCTCTGCATATTTCGTCTAGTGGCTTTACATTGTTTACATGGAATGCAGTCACTGAAAAAAGAACACAGATAGCTAGACCTTAGGTTTCTTAACACTAGAACCGCCATAGGCAAAGGCCACTGAGGTTAGATTTTTGTAAAAAAAAAATAAACCTATGCCCTGTTTCTTCACTCTTTTCCTAAATGTTTGTATTTTACACTGCTCATTTGTCAGAATTGTCTCTTTTTATGTTTTACTTTGTAAAAATAAGCTGTTACAGGACTGTTTTTATTTACTGTAACTCTATTACTAATCAAATTCATTGTAAGGGAAACAAAAACATGCTATGTGTTGCAGTAGGCCTTTAGAATAATGCAAAAACATATCCTTGAAGCTATCCAACTTGGGCAGGCTTTGCAGCCAGTCAGCCTGCAAAGCCGGCCCATAGAAACTATACCGAAACTAATTCCACACATAATAAGAGTTGTTAGCATATAGGCAAGATTAAATTGACAATAATCTGATGAGTGACAATATTAGGCCTATCAGTTGTCAAATTGTACATGAAGAGATTGGCGCATCTTGTAATTGACAGATGCAGCGAAAGGAGCATCACTTTATCAAGTCCTCCTTCAGAGTCACATGCAGGTAAAACATTGTGATTTCTTTATAGTGTCAGAAAGAGCATATTCTGCCGTTTCTATGACACTTACCTTTGTCAAATAACTCTCATAATTCAAGAGGTGCAGCTCCATTTCCAAATGTAACTTTTTCCAAGAGTATCTGTGCTTTCCATGCATTCAGCACATGGCCACTAACGCGGCAGCATTGCTCTGGCTACTAAGCAACATACAATTAGAATATGCAATTTATTTATGCAATTCATCCTTTACAATTGTTCATGCACTGTTGTTTTTGTTTAGGAATACAGCAAATCATTTCACCTGCGCACCTGGCTGGTTATATTATTATCTTTTTTCATTCCTATTTTGTCAAAAGAAGCTGTAACTGGACTTTATTATGTACTCTAACTCTATTTCTAATCAAATCTCCAAATTAAGCTGATCAAATGGATTACACTGTAATGTTTTTATTGTAAGGCAGGGGTGTCAAACTCATTTTAGCTCATGGGCCACATGGAGGAAAATCTATTCCCAAGTGGGCCGGACCGGAAAAATCATGGTATATATATATATATATATATATATATATATATATATATATATATATATATATATATAACTTAAAAACAACAACTTCAGATTGTTTTCTTTGTTTTAATACGATCAACATACAACATAAAGCTGGAGCCTGAGGACATTGTGTCCAAAATAGTACAAGCACAACATCACTATTAATCATAAAACACGTCAAGTTTATTTGAAAATTCTAAAGAAAAAGAACACACAAACACACAATGCCTCAGTGATTAACAGAACTGTTTCACAGATCACAGAACTATATCAGGGTGTCATTTCTCAGGCAGAAATGTAGATAAAAATAATGAAATCCTGTTCCCCAAACAAGTGCAAGAACCACAGAGTCAAGAATAGGTTAAATATACAAATAAAATAAAAACAATTAAAAACAATAGCCCATCAACATAAAAACATATAAACATAAAGCTGGAGCCTGAGGACAGTGTCCAAAAGCACAACATCACTATTAATCATAAAACACCTCAAGTTATTTGAAAGTTCTGAGGACAAAGAACACACAAACACACAATGCCTCAGTGATTCACAGAAGTATATCACAGATCACAGAACTATATCAGGGTGTCATTTCTCAGTCAGAAATGTAGATAAAAATAATGAAATCCTGTTCCCCAAATAAGTGCAAGAACCACAGAGTCAAGAATAGCACATCAACATAAAAACATATAAACATAAATCTGAAAGCGTTGCTCAAACTCCCGTAACAGTCCCGTTATTTTATCTTTGAACCGCTTCATGTCTGCCACATACATTTACATTTTACATTTTAGTCATTTAGCAGACGCTCTTATCCAGAGCGACTTACAGTTAGTGCATACATTATTTTTTTTTCATACCCCCTGTGGGAATCGAACCCACAACCCTGGCGTTGCAAACGCCATGCTCTATCAACTGAGCTACATCCCTGCTGGCCATTCCCTCCCCTACCCTGGACGACGCTGGGCCAATTGCACGCCGCCCCATGGGTCTCCCGGTCGCGGCCGGCTACGACAGAGCCTGGATTCGAACCAGGATCTCTAGTGGCACAGCTAGCACTGCGATGCAGTGCCTTAGACCACTGCGCCACTCGGGAGACTATGTTGGGTCGCGCACACATTTTTCAGACAGGGGAAGTGAGCTGCATCACCACCGGCAAGTTGCGTCTTCCACAATGACAGCTTCAACTTGAAAGAACGTATGCTGTCATAATACTGCGTGACAACTTTGTTGCGCCCTTGCAGCTGTTTGTTCAAGTTATTCAGGTGCTCTGTAACATCCACCATAAATGCAAGGTCCTGCATCCATTCTGCGGAATGAAATTCTAACACTGGTTTGCCCTTTTCTTCCATGAACTGTTCAATTTCTTCTCGTAAATCAAAGAAACGCCTCAGCACAGCACCTCAGCTTAACCATCTTACCTCAGTGTGGTATGGCAGGCCATAGATGTGGTCTTTCTCTCTGAGAAGGCTGTCAAACTGACGGTGATTCAGGGTTCTGGATCGGATGAAATTAACAGTTTGGATGACCACCTTCATGACGTTATCCATCTTTAATGACTTGCAACACAAAGCCTCCTGGTGCAAAATACAGTGAAAAGTCAAAAAATCACGTCCTCCATTTGCAGATTGCACTTTCTCTCTGAACTTTGTCACAACGCCTGCTTTTTTCCCGATCATTGAGGGCGCACCATCTGTAGCCAGGCTGACAGCGCGGGACCAGTCCACTCCGACCCTGTCCAGCGCGCCGACGAGTGCGGTAAAAATATCAGCTGCTGTCGTTGTATCTGTCATCGGCACCAACTCCACGAACTCCTCGGTGACGGTCAATGTGTCATCAACTCCGCGGATGAAAATGGCCAGTTGTGCAACACCTGTAATGTCAGTGCGTTCATCAATTGCAACCGAAAACGCAATAAATGACTTTACTTTTTGCTTCAACTGGCTGTCCAAATCCACTGAAAGATCGGAAATCCTGTCTGCAACTGTGTTTCTTGTCAGGCTGATATTTGCAAAAGCCTGCCGCTTTTCAGGGCACACAATCTCCGCTGCCTCCATCATGCATGTTTTTACAAATTCACCCTCACTAAATGGTTTTGAAGCCACTGCGATTTCATTAGCAATGAGGTAGCTAGCTTTCACTGCAGCGTCAGTGATGTCTCGGCTGTGAGTAAACACAGACTGCTGTTTCTTCAGACCCGCCAACAGTTCATTCACCTTCTCTCATCTCCGCTGTCCTTGAAAGTTGTCATATTTGTCGGCATGAAGACTCACATAGTGGCGACGAAGGTTATATTCTTTCAGCACTGCAACATGCTCTGAACACACCAAACATACAGCTTTCCCATTCAATTCCGTGAATAAATAGGATGACCATTTTTCTTGGAACACTCTGCACTCTGCGTCCACTTTTCTCTTTTTTGACAGAGACATATTGGGGCAATGAGTGTGCCAAAGCACATAATGTTAAAAGTAGAAGCCGTAATAAATATCGCGGGCAAAACAAAGTAGCTCATTGGCTGCACGTGCTTGACCTACTTGCTCTGCCCCGGTATAAACAGTTTGCTTGCTTAACACAATTGCTATTGCGCCATCCAGTGGACGCAATTGGAACAGCAGTTTATTTTATTGAAAAATTGCAGCGCATTTTTATACTTTACAAAATTATTATTATTATTATTATTATTATTATTATTTTATTTATTTTTTTCTCCAAAATCATCTCGCGGGCCGGATTAAACCCGTTTGCGGGCCTGATCCGGCCCGCGGGCCGGACGTTTGACACCCCTGTTGTAAGGGAAACTAAAATAGTCTATAGAGCTACGTTGTAGGACTTTGTAGAATTATACAAAACATATCCTTGACTATCTAAACAAATAACTAAAAAAAAAAAAAATGTATTGATATATTTCAACAAATATTTGTTCATGCAATTAATCCTTTTGTAATAATTTATGCACTATTTATCAAGCGTTGGTGCTTATGTTTTCTGCACCTTGTGGGTTGATATGCGTCTGATTCATATGCTAAAGAAGACGTCCGGCAAAGTTCTGGGCATCTTTGAAAAACACTATGAAAAATCTGGGAAACCAGGTCTGCTATTCATAGCTGACTTTGAAAATGCTTTTGATAAAGTACGACTGGAGTTTATATATAAATGCCTGGAACATTTCAATTTAGGAGAATCTCTTATAAAATGGGTTAAAATCATGTATAGTAACCCTAGGTGTAAAATAGTAAATAATGGCTATTTCTCAAAGTTTTAAACTGTCAAGAGTCCCTCCTGTAGCTCAGCTGGTAGAGCATGGCGCTTGCAACGCCAGGGTTGTGGGTTCGATTCCCACGGGGGGCCAGTATGAAAAATGTATGCACTCACTAACTGCAAATCGCTCTGGATAAGAGCGTCTGCTAAATGACTAAAAATGTAAAATGTAAAGAGGAGTAAAACAAGGTTGTCCACTATCGGCATATCTATTTATTGTGGCCATCGAAATGTTAGCTATTAAAATCAGATCCAACAATTAATATCAAGGGATTAGAAATCCAGGGCTTAAAAACAAAGGTGTCATTGTACGCTGATGATTCATGTTTTCTTTTAAATCCACAACTTGGATCCCTCGACAGCCACATGGAGGATATAGATACATTTTCTAACCTCTCTGGATTACAACTAAATTATGATAAATGTACTATATTACGTATTGGATCACAAAACATTTTAACTTTTACATTACCGTGTAGTTTACCAATAAAATGGTCTGATGTGGATACTCGGTTTACATAACCCGAAATAAATAAATGATCTCACTCCAATACATTTTAATAGAAAGTTAGCAAAAATAGATAAGATCTTGCTACCATGGAAAGGTAAATACCTGTCTGTTTGTGGAAAAATCACCCCGATTAACTCTTTAGTAATATCCCAGTTTACCTATTTGCTTATGGTCTTGCCTACACCTAGCAAACTTTTTTAAAAATTATTATATGAGAAAAAAATATTCCATTTAATTTGGAACGGCAAGCCAGACTAAATTAAATGGGCCTATTTATATAATGAATATGAATTATTAAATATTAAAGCATTAGACCTCTCACTAAAGGCTTCAGTCATACAAAAGTTATACTTAAATCCAAACTGGTTCTCTAGCAAATTAGTAAGAATGTCTCACCCTATATTCAAGAATGGCCTTTTTCCCTTTATTCAGATTACAACCTCTCACTTTGTTATTTGAAAAGGAAATAATCACTATTTCTAAAACAAACCATAGAAATGTGGTTTCAATTTCGTCCACCAGAAACGATAGAACAAATAATACAACAGATATTGTGGTTAAACTCAAATATACTAATTGATAATAAATAAAATAAAAACATTAAAAAAAAAAAAGAAAGGTATAATCTTCGTAAATGATATCATCGGTAGGACTGGTGGAGTTATGGCGCACATGCAGCTAACAAAAACATATGGAAATGTCTGCTCTACCCAAAATTACAACCAACTAATTGCAGCATTACTGCAGAAATGGAAGAGGAAAGTGGAAGATATAAAAAAAATTGGGGGAAAAAAAATATAAATAAATAAAAAGTGGAAGGGGGAAAAAGTAAGGAACTTGTCTGTTGGCCCTGCATTAAAGACCATAATTGGTTAAAGAAAATTGTAATAAATAAAAAAAGTATACCAGTTTAATTTAAGGACCCCCAAATTGACAGCCTTACCATATAGATTACAAAATAGTTGGGAAGAGATTTTTAATGTACCGATCCCATGGCACGTGGTTTATGAACAGATACGCAAAACGACACCAGATTCAAAACTTAGAATTTTTAAATTTAAATTATTATACAAAATTCTTGCAACCAATAGAATGTTATTTATAGGGGGGATACAACCTTCCCAGCTCTGCAGATTTTGCTGCGAAGAGACAGCATCATTAGATCATTTTGTTTTGGTACTGTCCATATGTAGCTTGTTTTTGGTCACAGGTCGAGGAATGGCTGAAGAATTGCAACATTTACCTGGAGCTAACCCTGCAGATAGCATTACTGGGTGATCTGAAAAGTCATAGTCAATCGATCAATAATATAATAATACTTTTAGCAAAAAATGTTTATTTTCAATTTACAATCTGTAGAAACAATGAGAATAGAAAGGTTCAGAACTTTTGTGAAACATCACAGCACAGTTGAAAAATGTCTAAAGCGCGTTCTTGCAGATGAGCAGGGACCATGGGCATCTTTCTTTTGGTGTTTTTCAGAGTCAGTAGAAAGGTCTCTTTAGTGTCCTAAGTTTTCATAACTGTGACCTTAATTGCCTACCGTCTGTAAGCTGTTAGTGTCTTAACGACCGTTCCACAGGTGCATGTTCATTAATTGTTTATGGTTCATTGAACAAGCATGGGAAACAGTGTTTAAACCCTTTACAATGAAGATCTGTGAAGTTATTTGGATTTTTACTAATTATCTTTGAAAGACAGGGACGTTTCTTTTTTTTTTCTGAGTTTATATATATATATGTATATACTTTTTTATTTTTTTAATACAGAAAAAAGGTTATCATATGTATTCCCAACAACACTAACTACTATTCTTTCTCAAAGCAGAAGGTGCCTCCTATGTTGGACGACAGAGACGCATCCAAAATTGATTATTCTCCATGGTTGGGTCCTAATGCTGTAATCATAATACCTACTAGCTCTCTCTCTATCTCTCTGAAGCTTCTACATGATTGAACTGCTCCGTGAGCTGATTGTTTCTAGCTGGTGGCTGAACTGTCCAGCTGTGTGATTTGATCCTCCTGAGCTCAGCTGTGATTATATAGACTGACAGGGCTCTCTGTCGTACAGTCCAGGCTGCCCACCCTAACGCCTTTAGCTGTCGGATCCTTGTGAGCGGTTAGATCATATAGGGAGAATCTCAATTGCATACTCCTTGCGTCCTCTCCTCGACTCCTCTCTCCTCGCGTCCTCTTTCCTCTCTCCTCGCCTCCTTCTCAAAACCCATTGGATGAGAAAGCCAGAGGTCCCTCCCCCCTTACCTTCTCATAAATGGGTTTTGAGAATGACGCGAGGAGAGAGGACGCGAGGAGAGAGGACGCGAGGAGAATGCAATCGAGATTCTTCCATAGATGGACAGACAGACAGACAACACACACTGACAGAAAGGACAAACTGGCACTTGTCTAGTCCTCTCTCTCTAGTCCCTAATTTAGCTAGCTAGTAGTTACCACACAGATTATTGCCAATCCTCCTCAGTTTTACCCACCGTAGACTGTAACAATAGGTCTTATCGGATTGAGTTCTGATTAGTTTTCAGGTGAAAAATGAATTCAAAGAATTGATGATGACGACTGAATATGTGACCAATGATCCCTTTAAACCTTTAAGATCCACTATCAATGTTTAGCCCTCCAAAGGACAAAAAAACACGACTCCATTACTGTGCAATAACAATCTTTACTACTACACACAGGTTTAAGGGCAACTTCATGAAACGTGGTTGATAGCGAATATGTTGGTTCAGTTGTTAACTGGTACTTTGATGGTGGGTGAGGTGAGGCTTCCCCCTTGCTATGTAAAGTGCTTTGGGTGTCTAGAAAAGTACAATCTATTATTATTATTATTATTATTATTATATTATTATTTTTATTATTATTAATGAAATGTAGGCTAATGGTTGCATGTTGTTGTGTTTCCAGAGAGAGTGGTGCCCTACCTCAGCCGTCCAGCCGTGCCTGCCCTGCTCCTCCCCAGTGGAACATACCTGTTCAGCCCCAACGCCATCTGCCAGTCAGTACACCTGCTCTGTCATCTATACTAATAATGTATTCCTCCACTGTATAGGCTTAGACATTCACACTTAAGCCTTACTCCGTAGGCGGTCCTTAAGATCGTCATGGATATGATAGCTGATTTAATGTTGTAGCTGTGCGATTACCTGGTCTGTGTCGTTGTAGAGGTTCCCTCAGTCATCCAGTCTTTAATCCATGTGTCCTTCCTTAGGTACCTGATGGAGGTGAATGGACAGGGATCCAGTGATCTCGTCAACCAGTGGCTGGAATGGGAAGCTACAGAACTACAGGTAAGGATGTCTGATAAATCATCAGCCATGATGCTCCCATCTATAGTGACTTCCTGGAAATCATCAGCCATGATGCTCCCATCCATAGTGACTTCCTGTGAAATCATCAGCCATGATGCTCCCATCCATAGTGACTTCCTGTGAATCATCAGCCATGATGCTCCCATCCATAGTGACTTCCTGTGAATCATCAGCCATGATGCTCCCATCCATAGTGACTTCCTGGAAGTGTACAACAAGAAGCCATGTATATTAATTGAACAGACAAGTCACATTCTGTTTGAATCTTTGCAGATGGTGTCTAACGCTTGTTCTGTGTTGTACAGGTGTTTGTTTTATAATCTATTATATGATATTAATAAAGTTTTGTATTATTATTGCCTCTCCAGCCTGCACTGACGCAGGCCCTCCACATGGTGGTGCTGCAGGGGAAAAGAGCAGAAACTACCAGTGTTCTACAAGGACCTCTCAGCTACCTGGACCAGAGCCTGAGCAAGAGGAGCACGCTGTTCCTCACTGCTGTACGTCAACTCAACACACACACACACAACTTCACACACGCCTTCACAACTCAACACACACCTTCACACACACCTTTTTAAATCTGAGTGAAAACACACACATGAATGTCAAATATAGAGTCCAATGACATTCACTTCTGCTTCTGCTTGCATTTTTGTGTATATGCTGTGTTACTGTAAAGCACTTACTGACAATTGTTGATGTAAAAACGGCTTTATGAGGACATTTGAATGATTGGTTGAACTGGGCTGTGTTTCAGGAGATGGTTTCAGTGGTAGATGTGGTTCTTTGGGCAGCTCTCTACCCCATCCTGTCTGACAGCAGTCTGGTATCAGGTGAATTATACTTTTTTTTTTTTTTTAAATGAGCAATTGATTTAGTTTGTGTTATATAGTGGTGGAGAAAGTACCCAATTATCATACTTGAGTAAAAGGTAAAGAAACTTTAATAGAAAATGATTCAAGTGAAAGTCACCCAGTAAAATACTACCTGAGTAAAAGTCTAAAAGTATCTGGTTTTAAATATACTTAAGTATCAAAAGTAAAAGTATGAATCATTTCAAATTCCTTATATTAAGCAAACCAGACGGCACCATTTTCCTGTTTTTTTTATTTATTGATGGATAGCCAGGGGCACACTCTGACACTCAGACATCATTTACAAATGAAGCATTTGTGTTTAGTGAGTCCAACAGATCAGGGGCAGTAGGGATGACCAGGGATGTTCTCTTGATAAGTGTGTGAATTTAACCATTTTCCTGTCCTGCTAAGCATTTAAAATGTAATGAGTACTTTTGGTTGTCAGGGAAAATGTGGTCCTCTGTAGCTCAGCTGGTAGAGCACGGCGCTTGTAACGCCAAGGTAGTGGGTTCGATCCCCGGGACCATACACAAAAATGTATGCACGCATGACTGTAAGTCGCTTTGGATAAAAGCGTCTGCTAAATGGCATATTATTATTATTATAAAATGTATGGAGTAAAAAGTACATAATTTTCTTTAGGAATGTAATGAAGTAAAAGTTGCCAAAAATATAAATAGTAATGTACAGATGCCCCCAAAAACGACTTAAGTAGTACTTTAAAGTATTTTTACTTAAGTACTTTACACCACTGGTGTTACGCTAAACTTCTGTCAGTGTATGTGTTTAACCGTGGCTTCCATTCCTCTCGGCCTTTTACTCTAGGTAATCAGACGGAGCTGCAGCGCTGGTTTGAGCGTGTGGGTGTGTTGTCAGCCTGTGAGTCTGCATCCCAGACAGTACTACAGGGGAAGGGACTGAAGGCTGAGTCTCTGAAGACCTACATGCAGAGACAGCCAGCCCCACACCATGGTCCGGGACAGGTTCAGGGTAGAGGCACACAGCCATGCAACAGCCCTGAGGTAAACTAATACATTTAGTGTTTAATTGGTTTTAACACCAATCCTGGGAAACAACCGTAGACCATACAATAGGACAGTTTGGTACCATTTTTGAGGTTGCAGATGGTACAGTTTGGACATGTACGATTTATTTGACAATTTTAAAACAATTTGGAGATTATATTTATTTTACAATTTTAAAACACAATTCACACTCCTAATGTAATTGTCATTGAGGTTAGCACAAAGTATTTTTTCCATTGTGGTCCTCTTTGGCCGACAATACATAGAGAGGAGGTGAGAGACTGGCCAAACTCCAAATCCACCCCTAGTCCTATTCTCTCCATCTCTCTCTCCCTCTCTCTCCCGCTCTCTCCATCTCTCTCTCCCTCTCGGTCTGCCTCTCACTCTAACTCTGTCTCTCTCGCTCTCTCTCCACCTCTCTCTCCCTCTCTCTCCCGCTCTCTCTGTCTCGCTCTCCCTCTCCCTCTAACTCTGTCTCTCTCGCTCTCTCTCCACCTCTCTCTCCCTCACTCTCCCGCTCTCTCTCTCTCTCCCTCTCACCTCAGATTCAGATTGCTTTATTGGCATGAAATACAATTTGTAGCTATTGGCAAAATAACTACAGTGGTACAGCATTTCAGTAAAACAGTACAATGCAATGAGGATAATGGAATCCAGTTCATTTCTGTAGTAATAATAATAATAATAATAATAGTACATATTATCATGTATACAGGTACAACACTACTGCTGTTCTATTGTGGAATCTTCAGTCGATACATTTCATTAAAGAAATATAAGAATTATAAAAAAATAAAATAAAGCAGCTCATAAATGAGTCTCTCTATCTCTCTCCCTCAGCATTACAGTTTGATGATGGGACTTGAATGTGTTTTCTGTCCTCCAGGGTGATGATGGTGATCGTGTGCTGTCAGAGGAAGAGATCCTGTCTGCAGCAGTCACCTGGGGTAAAGGACTGGCAGACTTACCCATGGTCACAGAGCGACTTCACCCTATGTGAGTACACTACATAATATCCAGTCCTAGGGTTCGCACGAGGTGCTTAAAGTACTTGCATTTGGCACTCTGAAATTCAAGTACTGGAATACCTTGAAAATCAGACATTTTCTCAAGTTGGTACTTGAAAAGAACTTGACTCCAAAATTAGAGAACAGATAATTATCAAATATGTTTATGAAAATATAAAAATGTATTGGTCTTGCGAGTTAAATTCCAGGCAGACTACTGAGTTTTATTTCCTCACGTGTTTCGTGCTGTGGTTGCCAGGCGAGCTCGCTCATTCCACCCACAGGTACACAACTGACTGATTAGGCGCCGCCAAACGTCACATCGATAGATAAAATGGCCGGGAAAATGTAGATTCAACCTGCTTTTTGTGCTTATGGAACGTTTCTGGGATCTTTTATTTCAGCTCATGGAACATGGGACCAACACTTTACATGTTGCGTTTTTATATTTTTGTTCAGTGTAGTTTACCCACCTTTATTTACCACTACATCACTGGACCCAACCAACCCACACTGTGTAAGGTGCAAAAAATGGGTCAGACTTTGACATTGTGAGCATGGGTGAGTCGGCCCTGAAGAGACCCATGAAGGGGGAAAGAAGCAACGCTGCATCCTGCGCTGGCGCCAGTTCTACATTTGACTTTTTCTCTGCAACAACCTCCAGAGCCTTTTTTTGCCAATCGCCTCATTCGTAGGGCGCCCGCGATATTCCGCTTATGTGTTTATCAAGCGGCAGCCATGCTCCCTGCCGTTCTGGTGTCCGTTCACGTGCCGTTTTCCTAACACAGCCCCACCCGCCCATCTCCTGACTGGCGACACTAAAGCTGTCAGTTGGAAGCAGGACACTTTTTCGTAGCTATTGAGTAGTAGATTCCCAAATGCCCAATACAAACACTGTCATTAAGCTGGAATTGTGTAGTAATGCGAATAGGAAATGTGTGTTCACCAGTAAGCATGTCCCAAAACTCTTCTCATCACTACTCAAATTACTAAATCATCAGTACTGACTTAAGTTACCATTCATGTATGTAGTACATAAGTAGTGAAACAATGTATTATTGAGTAGAACTTGTAAGTTAGTGATGAATAATATGTTTTTTAAAATGCGTTTTTCCCCCCATGAGGTTGTAGCGATATACTGCCATCTGGTGGCGACTAGAAACAATTGCATAAAATTAACTATTACAAATTGATGGTCCTTGAAAAGAAATATGAGTACTTTAAAAAGTACTTGAAAGTCCTTGAATTTGACTTGCCACTGTCTGTACGAACCCTGAGTCCCTATATTGTTCTTTATATAAGTATCTATATTGTTCTCTATAATAACAGTCCCTGTATTGTTCTCTATAATAACAGTCCCTATATTGTTCTCTATAATAACAGTCCCTGTATTGTTCTCTATAATAACAGTCCCTATATTGTTCTCTATAATAACAGTCCCTGTATTGTTCTCTATAATAACAGTCCCTATATTGTTCTCTATAATAACAGTCCCTATATTGTTCTCTATAATAACAGTCCCTATATTGTTCTCTATAATAACAGTCCCTATATTGTTCTCTATAATAACAGTCCCTGTATTGTTCTCTATAATAACAGTCCCTGTATTGTTCTCTATAATAACAGTCCCTATATTGTTCTCTATAATAACAGTCCCTATATTGTTCTCTATAATAACAGTCCCTATATTGTTCTCTATAATAACAGTCCCTATATTGTTCTCTATAATAACAGTCCCTGTATTGTTCTCTATAATAACAGTCCCTGTATTGTTCTCTATAATAACAGTCCCTATATTGTTCTCTATAATAACAGTCCCTATATTGTTCTCTATAATAACAGTCCCTGTATTGTTCTCTATAATAACAGTCCCTGTATTGTTCTCTATAATAACAGTCCCTATATTGTTCTCTATAATAACAGTCCCTATATTGTTCTCTATAATAACAGTCCCTATATTGTTCTCTATAATAACAGTCCCTATATTGTTCTCTATAATAACAGTCCCTGTATTGTTCTCTATAATAACAGTCCCTATATTGTTCTCTATAATAACAGTCCCTATATTGTTCTCTATAATAACAGTCCCTATATTGTTCTCTATAATAACAGTCCCTGTATTGTTCTCTATAATAACAGTCCCTGTATTGTTCTCTATAATAACAGTCCCTATATTGTTCTCTATAATAACAGTCCCTATATTGTTCTCTATAATAACAGTCCCTGTATTGTTCTCTATAATAACAGTCCCTATATTGTTCTCTATAATAACAGTCCCTGTATTGTTCTCTATAATAACAGTCCCTATATTGTTCTCTATAATAACAGTCCCTATATTGTTCTCTATAATAACAGTCCCTATATTGTTCTCTATAATAACAGTCCCTATATTGTTCTCTATAATAACAGTACATATATGGTTCTCTATAATAACAGTCCCTCCAGGATTTCACAGGAAAATGCTTAATTTTGCGGCACCAATTCTGACATTTTGCATGGCAATATGCAATGAAAATGCGCTGATGAGAGAGAGTTTGTGCGATGATTGGTGGAAATTGCGAGCCCTCCTTTTTGTTATGCGGTGATGGGTCAGTTTTATGCGATAATATTGCGAAGACTTAACTGTTTTTATGCTGAAATAGTGCAGTGATTGGTCAAATTTGATTTAGCAGAAAAACTTTTGCGATTGCGCAATCCTGGAGGGACTGATAAAGGCCTACACAGTGCAGGGACAAAGTACCTGCTGATGTTTTTCCTTCCTACCGGGTACTTCCACCACTCACCCAGGTCTGAATCACTCCTTGATTAGAATGAGGGAATGAAAACCAGAAGGGTTTCAGCCCTCCAGGACTGGCGTTAAAAAGCTATGGTGTACAGGAAGTGTTATATCAGTCACAAAAGGACATACGGAGGAGGAACATCCTACTGGCCAGTGCCTTACCGTACGTCAACAACGTCTATGTAGTGATTTACATTTGACATATTAGTCATTTAGCAGACGCTCTTATCCACAGCGAATTACAGGAGCAATTAGGGTTAAGTGCCATGCTCAAGGTCACACCGACAGATTTTTCACCTAGTCGGCTCGGGGATTAGAACCAGCGACCTTTCGGTTACTGGCACAACGCTCTTAACCAGTAAGCTACCTGCTGCCCAAATCGATACCTTGACTCCGATATGTAAAAAAAAGTGTGTATATATACAGTGCCCTCCACTATTATTGGCACCCCTGTTTAAGATGTGGTCGAGGACTTCCAAAAATTCTCCTTTTTTTTTAAACAACATAGAACCCAAATGCAAAAAAAGAGAAAAATCCAACCTTTTATTTAAGTACATTACTTTGGTGGTTAAAAAAAATCACACATTTAGAAAAATTAAAACTTGAAATCATGTGTCCCACAATTATTGGCACCCCTAACAATTCTGCTGGGAAAAATAAAATAAAAAATTAAATTAATTGTTCTGTAGTTGCTAAAGTTGGTCAGGGTATCTAGGAACTTTTAATTAGTAATTCATGACTTCCTGTTTCCCTGGGGTATAAATATGACGTGACACAGAGGCCTAATTCTCTTACCCATTTGTCAACATGGCAAAGACAAGAGAACACACCATTCAAGTAAGGCAGATTTGTGTCAACCTTCATAAGTCAGGCAATGGCTACAAGAAAATAGCCACTCGCCTTAACTTGCCCGTATCTACAGTCAGAGGAATCATTAAGAAGTTTAAAACAACTGGAACAGTGACAAACAAGGCTGGAAGAGGTCCCAAGTTTATCTTGCCACAATGCACAGTGAGGAGGATGGTAAGAGAAGTTAAAAAAAGTCCTAAGCTCACTGTCACAGAATTGCATCAAAGAGTGGCATCTTGGGGTCACAAAGTCTCCAAAACAACCATCAGACGCTCTCTACATGCCAACAAGCTGTTTGGGAGGCATGCAAGGAAAAAGCCTTTTCTCACTAACACTCACAAACGTAAACGTCTGGAGTTTGCTAAGCGGCACTGGGACTTCAACTGGGATCGTGTGCTTTGGTCAGATGAGACTAAGATTGAGCTTTTTGGCAACAAACACTCTAAGTGGGTCTGGCGTAAAACAAAAGATGAGTATGCCGAAAAGCACCTCATGCCCACCGTGAAGTATGGTGGAGGATCTGTGATGCTGTGGGCCTGTTTCTCTTCCAAAGGCCCTGGGAACCTTGTTAGGGTGCATGGCATTATGAACGCTTTGAACTACCAGGACATTTTAAATAAAAACCTGATGGCCTCTGCCAGAAAGCTGAAGATTGGTCGTCATTGGGTCTTTCAGCAGGATAATGATCCAAAACATGTGGCAAAATCTACACAAAAATGGTTCAGCAGTCACAAACTCAAGGTCCTCCCATGGCCATCTCAGTCCCCAGACCTCAACCCAATCGAAAACCTGTGGGGCGAGCTAAAGAGGAGAGTGCATAAGAGAGGACCCAGGACACGGGATGATCTAGAAAGATTGTGCAAAGAAGAATGGTCAAAGATCCCTCTCTCTGTGTTCTCCAATCTTGTGAAATGTTATAGGAGGAGATTAAGTGCTGTCTTGTTGGCAAAAGGGGGTTGTACAAAGTATTAACATCAGGGGTGCCAATAATTGTGGGACACATGATTTCAAGTTTTTTTTTTTTTTTTATGTGTGATTTTTTTTTTTTACACCAAAGTAATGTACTTAAATAAAAGTTTGGATTTTTCTCTTTTTTTGCATTTGGGTTCTATGTTGTTTAAAAAAAAAGGAGAATTTTTGGAAGTCCTCGACCACATCTTAAACAGGGGTGCCAATAATTGTGGAGGGCACTGTATATATATATATACAGTGGGGAAAAAAAGTATTTAGTCAGCCACCAATTGTGCAAGTTCTCCCACTTAAAAAGATGAGAGAGGCCTGTAATTTTCATCATAGGTACACGTCAACTATGACGGACAAAATGAGAAAAAATAATCCAGAAAATCCCATTGTAGGATTTTTTATGAATTTATTTGCAAATTATGGTGGAAAATAAGTATTTGGTCACCTACAAACAAGCAAGATTTCTGGCTCTCACAGACCTGTAACTTCTTCTTTCAGAGGCTCCTCTGTCCTCCACTCGTTACCTGTATTAATGGCACCTGTTTGAACTTTTTATCAGTATAAAATACACCTGTCCACAACCTCAAACAGTCACACTCCAAACTTCACAATTGCCAAGACCAAAGAGCTGTCAAAGGACACCAAAAACAACATTGTAGACCTGCACCAGGCTGGGAAGACTGAATCTGCAATAGGTAAGCAGCTTGGTTTGAAGAAATCAACTGTGGGAGCAATTATTAGGAAATGGAAGACGTACAAGACCACTGATAATCTCCCTCGATCTGGGGCTCCACGCAAGATCTCACCCCGTGGGGTCAAAATGATCACAAGAACGGTGAGCAAAAATCCCAGAACCACACGGGGGGACCTAGTGAATGACCTGCAGAGAGCTGGGACCAAAGTAACAAAGCCAACCATCAGTAACACACTACGCCGCCAGGGACTCAAATCCTGCAGTGCGAGACGTGTCCCCCTGCTTAAGCCAGTACATGTCCAGGCCCGTCTGAAGTGCATTTGGATGATCCAGAAGAGGATTGGGAGAATGTCATATGGTCAGATGAAACCAAAATATAACTTTTTGGTAAAAACTCAACTCGTCATGTTTGGAGGACAAAGAATGCTAAGTTGCATCCAAAGAACACCATACCTACTGTGAAGCATGGGGTTGGAAACATCATGCTTTGGGGCTGTTTTTCTGCAAAGGGACAAGGACGACTGATCCGTGTAAAGGAAAGAATGAATGGGGCCATGTATCGTGAGATTTTGAGTGAAACCCTGCTTCCATCAGCAAGGGCATTGAAGATGAAACGTGGCTGGGTCTTTCAGCATGACAATGATCCCAAACACACCGCCCAGGTAACGAAGGAGTGGCTTCGTAAGAAGCATTTCAAGGTCCTGGAGTGGCCTAGCCAGTCTCCAGATCTCAACCCCATAGAAAATCTTTGGAGGGAGTTGAAAGTCTGTGTTGCCCAGCGACAGCCCCAAAACATCACTGCTCTAGAGGAGATCTGCATGGAGGAATGGGCCAAAATACCAGCAACAGTGTGTGAAAACCTTGTGAAGACTTACAGAAAACGTTTGACCTGTGTCATTGCCAACAAAGGGTATATAACAAAGTATTGAGAAACTTTTGTTATTGACCAAATACTTATTTTCCACCATCATATGCCAATAAATTCATTAAAAATCCTACAACGTGATTTTCTGGATTTTTTTTTCTCATTTTGTCTGTCATAGTTGACGTGTACCTATGATGAAAATTACAGGCCTCTCTCATCTTTTTAAGTGGGAGAACTTGCACAATTGGTGGCTGACTAAATACTTTTTTCCCCCACTGTATATATATATATATATATAATTTTTATTTTTGTTTGGTAGCGTCAGCTGTACCTGCGCCAAAACGCCAGTATGTTTAATCATATAGCTTGTTCAACAACTTCTTTTTAAAATAGTGAGCCAACATGTTTTCAGCACTTATGTCCCTGATTGATCAAAACACATTTTTCTCATGCTCTCTCTTGTCCTAATGCAACAGACATATAGTGAGAAAAATGTTTGGAACATCAAATCGCAATAAAATCGCAGTATCGAATCGCAATACATTGAGAATCGCAATACATATCGGTACCTACAGTTGAAGTCGGAAGTTTACATACACTTAGGTTGGAGTCATTAAAACTCGTTTTTCAACCACTCCACAAATTTCATCTACTTTGTGCATGACACAAGTAATTTTTCCAACAATTGTTTACAGACAGATTATTTCACTTATAATTCACTGTATCACAATTCCAGTGGGTCAGAAGTTTACATACAGTGAGGGAAAAAAGTATTTGATCCCCTGCTGATTTTGTATGTTTGCCCACTGACAAAGAAATGATAAGTCTATAATTTTAATGGTAGGTTTATTTGAACAGTGAGAGACCGAATAACAACAAAAAAATCCAGAAAAACGCATGTCAAAAATGTTATAAATTGATTTGCATTTTAATGATGGAAATAAGTATTTGACCCCCTCTCAATCAGAAAGATTTCTGGCTCCCAGGTGTCTTTTATACAGGTAACGAGGTGAGATTAGGAGCACACTCTTAAAGGGAGTGCTCCTAATCTCAGCTTGTTACCTGTATAAAAGACACCTGTCCATAGAAGCAATCAGTCAATCAGATTCCAAACTCTCCACCATGGCCAAGACCAAAGAGCTCTCCAAGGATGTCAGGGACAAGATTGTAGACCTACACAAGGCTGGAATGGGCTACAAGACCATCGCCAAGCAGCTTGGTGAGAAGGTGACAACAGTTGGTGCGATTATTCGCAAATGGAAGAAACACAAAATAACTGTCAATCTCCCTCTGCCTGGGGCTCCATGCAAGATCTCACCTCGTGGAGTTGCAATGATCATGAGAACGGTGAGGAATCAGCCCAGAACTAAATGGGAGGATCTTGTCAATGATCTCAAGGCAGCTGGGACCATAGTCACCAAGAAAACAATTGGTAACACACTACGCCGTGAAGGACTGAAATCCTGCAGCGCCAAGGTTCCCCTGCTCAAGAAAGCACATATACATGCCCGTCTGAAGTTTGCCAATGAACATCTGAATGTTTCAGAGGAGAACTGGGTGAAAATGTTGTGGTCAGATGAGACCAAAATTGAGCTCTTTGGCATCAACTCAACTCGCCGTGTTTGGAGGAGGAGGAATGCTGCCTATGACCCCAAGAACACCATCCCCACCGTCAAACATGGAGGTGGAAACATTATGCTTTGGGGGTGTTTTTCTGCTAAGGGGACAGGACAACTTCACCGCATCAAAGGGACGATGGACGGGGCCATGTACCGTCAAATCTTGGGTGAGAACCTCCTTCCCTCAGCCAGGGCATTGAAAATGGGTCGTGGATGGGTATTCCAGCATGACAATGACCCAAAACACACGGCCAAGGCAACAAAGGAGTGGCTCAAGAAGAAGCACATTAAGGTCCTGGAGTGGCCTAGCCAGTCTCCAGACCTTAATCCCATAGAAAATCTGTGGAGGGAGCTGAAGGTTCGAGTTGCCAAACGTCAGCCTGGAAACCTTAATGACTTGGACAAGATCTGCAAAGAGGAGTGGGACAAAATCCCTCCTGAGATGTGTGCAAACCTGGTGGCCAACTACAAGAAACGTCTGACCTCTGCGATTGCCAACAAGGGTTTTGCCACCAAGTACTAAGTCCTGTTTTGCAGAGGGGTCAAATACTTATTTCCCCATTAAAATGCAAATCAATTTATAACATTTTTGACATGCGTTTTTCTGGATTTTTTGTTGTTGGTATTCTGTCTCTCACTGTTCAAATAAACCTACCATTAAAATTATAGACTTATCATTTCTTTGTCAGTGGGCAAACGTACAAAATCAGCAGGGGATCAAATACTTTTTTCCCTCACTGTATACTAAGTTGACTGTGCCTTTAAACAGCTTGGAAAATTCCAGAAAATGATGTCATGGCTTTAGAAGCTTCTGATAGGCTAATTTACATCATTTGAGTCAATTGGAGGTGTACCTGTGGATGTATTTCAAGGCCTACCTTCAAACTCTGTGCCTCTTTGCTTGACATCATGGGAAAGTCAAAATAAATCAGCCAAGACCTCAGAATAAATTTGTTTGACCTCCACAAGTCTGGTTCATCCTTGGGAGCAATTTCCAAACGCCTGAAGGTACCATGTTCATCTGTACAAACAATAGTATGCAAGTATAAACATCATGGGACCACGCAGCTGTCATACCGCTCAGGAAGGAGATGCGTTCTGTCTCCTAGAGATGAACGTACTTTGGTGCGAAAAGTGCAAATCAATCCCAGAATAACAGCAAATTACCTTGTGAAGTTGCTGGAGGAAACGGGTACAAAAGTATCTATATCCACAGTAAAACGAGTCCTATATCGACATAACCTGAAAGGCTGCTCAGCAAGGAAGAAGCCATTGCTCCAAAACCGCCATAAAAAAGCCAGACTACGGTTTGCAACTGCACATGGGGACAAAGATCATACTTTTTGGAGAAATGTCCTCTGGTCTGATTAAACAAAATAGAGCTGTTTGGCCATAATGACCATAGTTATGTTTGGAGGAAAAAGGGGGCTACTTGCAAGCCGTAGAACACCATCCCAACCATGAAGCACGGGGGTGGCAGCATCGTGCTGTGGGGGTGCTTTGCTGCAGGAGGGACTGGTGCACTTCACATAATAGATGGCATCATGAGGAAGGATAATTATGTGGATATATTGAAGCAACATCTCAAGACATCAGTCAGGAAGTTAAAGCTTGGTCGCAAATGGGTCTTCCAAATGGACAATGACCCCAAGCGTACTTCCAAAGTTGTGGCAAAATGGCTTAAGGACAACAAAGTCAAGGTATTGGAGTGGCCATCACAAAGCCCTGACCCAAGTTAAACAATTTAAAGGCAATGCTACCAAATACTAATTGAGTGTATGTAAACTTCTGACCCACTGGGAATGTGATGAAAGAAATAAAAGCTGAAAGAAATAATTCTCTCTACTATTATTCTGACATTTCACATTCTTAAAATAAAGTGGTGATCCTAACTGACCTAAAACAGGGCATTTTTTACTAGGATTAAATGTCAGGAATTGTGAAAAACTGAGTTTAAATGTATTTGGCTAAGGTGTATGTAAACTTCCGACTTCAACTGTAAGTATGGCGATAATATCGTATTGTGAGGTCCCAGGCAATGTACTGTACTGTAAACGGGTGTATTAGTACAGCGTTTCCCAAACTCGGTCCTGCCCGCCCCTGGGTACACGTTTTGGTTTTTGCCCTAGCACTACACAGCTGATTCAAATAACCAAAGCTTGATGATGAGTTAATTATTTGAATTGGCTGTGTAGTGCTAGAGCAAAGAACAAAATGTGCACCCCTTGGGGTCCCCTGGTCTGAGTTTAGGAAACCCTGTCTCTTTTCTTACCAGTCTTCCTAAGGAGGGCAAGAGGAACGTCCTAGTGACCAGCGCCTTGCCTTACGTCAACAACGTCCCTCATCTGGGCAACATCATTGGCTGTGTGCTCAGCGCTGATGTCTATGCCAGGTAGATAACACAACACTCTACACTCTACTCTACTCTACACTACACTACTCTACTCTACTCTACTCTACACTACTCTACTCTACTCTACTCTACACTACTCTACTCTACTCTACACTACTCTACTCTACTCTACACTACTCTACACTACACTACTCTACTCTACTCTACACTACTCTACTCTACTCTACTCTACTCTACACTACACTACTCTACTCTACTCTACACTACACTACTCTACTATACACTACTCTACACTACACTACTCTACTCTCCTCTACTCTCCTCTACTCTACTCTACTCTACACTACTCTACACTACACTACACTACTCTACTCTACTCTACTCTACTCTACACTACACTACTCTACACTACTCTACTCTACACTACTCTACACTACACT
Organism: Coregonus lavaretus; assembly: GCF_964263955.1. Taxonomy (NCBI): domain Eukaryota; kingdom Metazoa; phylum Chordata; class Actinopteri; order Salmoniformes; family Salmonidae; genus Coregonus; species Coregonus lavaretus. The sequence goes on from NW_028163357.1 coordinate 63,385, forward strand.
ACTCTCCTCTCCTCTCCTCTCCTCTCCTCTCCTCTCCTCTACTCTACTCTACACTACTCTACTCTACTCTACTCTACACTACTCTACTCTACTCTACTCTACACTACACTACACTACTCTACACTACTCTACACTACACTACACTACTCTACTCTACACTACACTACTCTACACTACACTACACTACTCTACACTACTCTACTCTACTCTACACTACACTACTCTACTCTACTCTACACTACACTACACTACACTACACTACTCTACACTACACTACTCTACTCTACACTACTCTACTCTACACTACTCTACACTACACTACTCTACTCTACACTACTCTACTCTACTCTACACTACACTACACTACTCTACTCTACACTACACTACTCTACACTACACTACACTACACTACTCTACTCTACTCTACACTACTCTACTCTACTCTACACTACTCTACTCTACTCTACACTACTCTACACTACACTACACTACACTACACTACACTACACTACTCTACTCTACTCTACTCTACACTACTCTACTCTACACTACACTACTCTACTCTACACTACACTACACTACACTACACTACACTACTCTACTCTACACTACTCTACTCTACACTACTCTACTCTACTCTACACTACTCTACTCTACTTTACACTACACTACACTACTCTACTCTACACTACACTACACTACACTACTCTACTCTACTCTACTCTACTCTACTCTACACTACACTACACTACACTACACTACTCTACTCTACTCTACTCTACTCTACTCTACTCTACACTACAACACTCTACTCTACTCATCTCCCTTCTCTGATCTAGTCCTAACAGAGGCTCTTTTTGTGTTTATCTTTCTATCTCTTGCTCTCTCCTCTCTCTGTTTATCACTTACACATTCATTCTCTCCCTCCCTCCCCCAGGTATGGACGTCTGCGTGGTTGGAACGTGCTGTATGTGTGTGGGACTGATGAGTACGGCACCGCTACAGAGAACAAGGCCCGTGAGGAAGGTCTGACACCACAGCAGATCTGTGATAAGTACCATGCTGTCCACGCCTCCATCTACCAGTGGTTCCAGGTCGACTTCGACTTCTTTGGCCGCACCACCACAAAGAAACAGACTGAGTGAGTACCAGTAGTAGAACTCCATGTTCATCTTTGGATTATATAGGAGGATTCAGCACCTGATCTAAGTCTATACACTGAGTGTCCAAAACATTAAGGACACCTGCTCTTTCCATGACATAGACTGACCAGGTGAATCAACTCAATATTAGGAAGGTGTTCTTAATGTTTTGTACACTCAGTGTAGAAGGAGTTGACCACGTTGTTTAGCTTTTCTGCTTATTGCCATTTGTAGGTACAAGTACATGCATTGGGAGTGTGGTAGCTAGACATGGTACATATATTGGGAATGTGGGAGCCAGACATGGTACATACATTGGGAATATATTGGGAGTGTGGTAGCTAGACATGGTACATACATTGGGAGTGTGGTAGCAAGACATGTTAAAGGGGGCTGAAACACGGCTTCTGCTTCTGCTGTTAAAACATGGATTGAACATATCAAAACTGTTGTGTGAGTTCATTTTCTTCAGGGTTTGTACGGGTGCTTGAAAACCTTGAAAGTGCTTGAATTTTATTTGTGAATAAGTGCATGAACCCTGTTCCTTCTCTATCTCTCTCTCAGGATAGCCCAGAACATCTTCTGGCGTCTCCATGAGCGAGGCTTCCTACTTGAAGACATTGTGGAGCAGCTGCGCTGTGAGGCTTGCCAGCGTTTTCTAGCTGACCGCTTCGTGGAGGGAACATGTCCCTTCTGTTCTTACCCAGAGGCACGAGGGGACCAGTGTGACAAGTGTGGCAAGCTTATCAACGCTGTGGAGCTACGGGTGAGTGGATGGAGAGACCTTTTATATGGGGCACGTTCCACAGCTAAGGAGAGACGACGCAACAACCAATGGTTACGTGCCATGTCATCGCCTGGCAGATTGCTATAACATATGATGTGGTTACCTGATACTTAAAATACCTATCCAGGCATTGTAAGATCTGTCAGGCGTCAGCAATGTGTAAGCTCTGGAACGCGGCCATTATCTATCATCAATCAATTAATCAATCAATGGAGTTTACCTGATCCAGCCAGACCTGGGTTGAATACTTTCAAATACTTTTGCTGCGCTTGGTTTAGTTTTCCTGGTACAATGGAAGGAACCAATGGAATAGTCCCAAACGTCTGAACCCATTATGAGACAACGTCACGGAGACTGTAGCTAAGAATGAAAAGACAACGTCAAGGAGACTGTAGCTAAGAATGAAAAGACAACGTCAAGGAGACTTTAACTAAGAATGAAAAGACAACGTCAAGGAGACTTTAACTAAGAATGAAAAGACAACGTCAAGGAGACTGTAACTAAGAATGAAAATCCACACAAACTTTTCTGAGGATGACCAGATTTAGTGTAGGAGGAATTCTATAGCCTACTAATATTTCAATCACAATGACTCAATGAACAGAGCGACTCATCCACATTCTATCCGTCCCAAGCGGAACCAAAATGTCAATAACACCTATCGTTTAATTAGCATCACTCTGCTTGGCCAAAACAATAGAACAAAATGTATAAAACTTCACAATCTAATCAACACAATGATAGGAGCGCACATCTGGGCTGTTCCCGCTTTGAAATGAAATGACGCACAGCAACTCTGTAAAGAGAAATCCACGTACAGTAAAGACATCAAAATGTTCATCTGTTTATGAGCTATTGAAGGAATACAAACATGACAATTACATTCATATGGTTACATTCATTTAGTAAATTCAAGTTTCATCAGTCTTCACATCTCTGAGGGCGTCAGTAACCCCGGGGCGCCGTGGGAACGTCCCACCCCGGAGGCGCCAGCAAGTCGCCGACGCAAGGGTCACCCTCTTTCCCACTACAAGGCCTTAGTGATGTGACATCTCTCTCCTCCACTACAAGGCCTTAGTGATGGAATCTCTCTCTCCTCCGCTACAAGGCCTTAGTGATGTGACCTCTCTCTCCTCCACTACAAGGCCTTAGTGATGTGACCTCTCTCTCCTCCACTACAAGGCCTTAGTGATGTGACCTCTCTCTCCTCCACTACAAGGCCGTAGTGATGTGACCTCTCTCTCCTCCACTACAAGGCCTTAGTGATGTGACCTCTCTCTCCTCCACTACAAGGCCTTAGTGATGTGACCTCTCTCTCCT